>NW_020837945.1:57520212-57570136 GCF_003676395.1 Aethalodelphis obliquidens
GAAACTTCATTTAATTGGAAATCCTGTATTTTATCTGACAACCCCACCAAAATGATGAGTCCAAATCCCCACTGTAACAAGGTAAGCATATATTACTTCTCATTTTTCTAACTTAAAATGTTACTAAATAAAATAATATAATGGGAAACATTTCTGTTAGATTTTGTTTGTAGTAGCTCTAATGCCTTAGCAGGCTGATATTATAAAGAAGAGAAAACAAGGGAGGAGGCAGCTGACCTCAGGCACTCTTCTATTAAGGCATCCTATTACCCTTGAGCTAGAAGTCTCTACAGATTGGACTGAAGGAAGAATTTTCAGCCACAGGAATTATTTATTTATTTTTGGCTGTGTTGGGTCTTCATTGCTACCCGCGCGCGGGCTTTCTCTAGTTGCAGTGAGCGGGGGCTACTCTTTGTTGCGGTGCACGAGCTTCTCATTGCAGTGGTTTCTCTTGTTACGGAGCATGGGTTCTAAGTGCGTGGACTTCAGTAGTTGTGGCATGTGGGCTTCAGTAGTTGTGCAGGCTTCGTTTCTCCACGACATGTGGGATCTTCCCCGACCAGGCTTGAACCCTTTTCCCCTGCATTGGCAGGCGGATTCTTAACCACTGCACCACCAGGGAAGCCTCTAGCCATAGGAATTATGTTAGGCATTGTTTGCAAGAAATATAAAAGCAATAAAGCTGGCAAGAAGACAGGAACAAGCAGGACTGGTCCTTGGAATATGAAAAGGAGTTTGGGAGGGAGATGAGTGTCAGGGAGAGAAATTGGATTTCTTGCTAACCTGCTATCTAAGTAGGTAAAGTCAAATATAACACTTGGAAACGTGGTTCACTGCTGGGAGAAGTTATTCACACCTCAACTGTAATTTGGGACACCCGGAACTGCATCTGCAAGAATCATTTGTCACTTCGGCAGTAAAGAATAATGATTATTAAGAAACAAAAGAAATAAGCCAACCTTTTGAAGTCAGGAACTCAGGCAAGAAAAGTGACAGAAATCAGATAGGTTACTGATGTCAATCAAGGCAAGCAAATCTGGAATCTACAAAACTGTTCTGATCAACACCCCTGCCATGAGGACATGGAAGAAGAGCCTAATTGCAAGGCCGGAAGTATTTGAGCTCTTAATATTTCCTGCCAAAGGCGGAAGATGGTGGGCCAGCTCAGGACTCCCTGGGGCTGCAGGGGACTGCAGGGACATTAGAATAGTTACCCTTGTGTTCCTACCGTCTAGGCCTTTCTTGCCATATAAATCATTCAAACTGTTTGGAAAGAACTGATATTACAACTAGAGTCCTAACATAAGATATAGGTTAAACAAAGTTATTAAGATTTCTTCAGTAACAAAGGATACAGCCCTTTTGCACTAATCCTCCTTGCAACCACGATTCTATTTGCAATACAGTGAATAACTAAGTGCTTAATAAATGCTTTTTGATGGGAATGAGAATGTTTTGAATGGTAACAGAAGGGCCAGAAGGAGACTTGAAGGGAAAATTGACTGCCACCCATACAGAGACCAACTTGACAGAAAAAGTCAGCTGGGCAAATATTTGACTTACTGTACTTGTTTCTATCTATCTGTCTTTGTCCCAAAAAGTTTTAAGAGGGCTTAGCTGGGCAAATGTGTTCTTGCTTGGTAGCCTAGCAAAGGACACACATGATGGGAATGAGTTATCCCTTTCTAGTTATGCTGCGTTTTCTTCAGCAAGGGTGCAGTTCCTTCTGGGATGGGTAAATCCAATTAAACAATTACTAAGTCTCCACGTTACATTCCATCTATAAATATGTTCTTCATATTTGTTCCTCAGTACGTTATTTGCTAGGAAATATTAAAAGACTTTAAATCAACTGTTAAATTATAGAAATTAATTCGCTTAAGCATTTCTCAGGTCCTACTATGTACAAGGACCTTTGCTTTGTGTTAAAAAAATATTTTTTGGTGGAACCAAGCAGTCCATCTTCTAGGCAAATAATTAAGAAGTTCATGAACATTGTCAAAAGTGGCAAAAAACGGAAGCAACCCAAAACTTCATCAATAGTAAAATTGATAAATAAATTGTAGAATATTCATACAATGAAATATTATTCATCAATGAAATGAATAAATGCAACCTGTTCTTATCAACATGAGTGAATCTGAAAATCATTTGGCTGAAATCATGGACAAATTCATGCAGTATGACTCAATTGGTATAAAGTTTAAGATTTGGGGAAACTAAACAATATAATAATGTCAAAGGATAGATATCTAGGTGGCAAAATTATAAAGAAAATCAAGGGGAATAAAAATTTAGGATAGAGGCTACTTCTGTTTCAGAGGTAAAAGAGATACGTTTGGCAAGGTGTCTCTGAAGGGCTGATACTGTCCTATTTCCTAGGGCTGGGTGGTGGGTACAGAGATATTTATTTTACTATTATTTAAACATTACATATAGGTTTTATACACTTCTTTGTATGTATGATATATTTCAAAGATTATTTTTAAAACAGAGGTTTAAAAAATAATTGAAGGGGAAGCTCCTAAGGGATATTTTTTTCTATTTGGATATCTCAGAAATACCAAGTCTATAAAACATATTTTAATTAACTACTATATGTAACATAGATAGCTAGTGGGCACATGCTGTATAGCGCAGGGAGCTCAGGTCTGTGCTCTGTGATGACCTAGATGGGTGGGATGGTGGGGAGGAGGGAGATCAAAGAGGGAGGGGATATATGTATACATATAGCTAATTCACATCACTGTATAGCAGAAACTAACACAACATTGTTAAAGCAATTATACTCCAATAAAAATTTTTTTTAATTAAAAAAAAGAGCTTTCTCTAGGTTTTTATAAGAATTCAGATATTGATGTACAATGGGCAATTTAGATGATCACTATTATGGAAGGGATGTGGAGCAATGAAGAATATCTCTAAGAATATATGTTCTCCATCTTTGGCTTTAAGATAGTCAAATCTTGTTAAATAAGAAACTGTATTTATGTTTAGGATAAATTTAAATAGAGACAATGAATTAACTGAGATGACATCATACTATACATGACTATGATATCTATTAGCTGAGAGTAATCAATTGAATGCCAAACAAAATTAAGCCTCAAAACCAACTGGATGAGTCAACGATCCTATTATACAGATGGTGAGACTTTGATACAGAGCTAGCCAGTAATAAAAATATAATATTTGTGTTTTTAAAAAATTTTTATTAGAACACTTAATTCAGAGACCAGGTTTTCTTTTGTAGTGAGAAAAAGAAAAAATAATTTTTAAATATATTTATCAAAGCAAAGGTAATGGAATTGGAATTGTTTTACCTGGAGGAAAAAAACCTAAAAATCAATTGATGGCTGGCCTCAGACCCATGAAGGGTTTTATACAGGAGAACCCTGAGCAGATGTTTCCTGTGTCTGGAGAAGAATAAACAAGAGACATTGCATTTAAGTTGAACAGGAGTAGATAGATAGATACATACATACATACACAGACATATATACATGTCCATTAATGTATGTTTGTTGTTTGTAAATACATAAATCTGGAAGGATATGTAACAATGGTTAACCGGAATTTACTTCTGAGGAATAGCATCAGGAGAGAGTCAGACTTGGGATATGAATCTTTAACTTTCTATACTTCTGTATTATATGATTTTTTTAAATTAACAAAGTATTACTTTTTACTTTTCTAATTTAAATTGTTAATAAAGAAAAAATTGGGATTGGGTTGGACAGCATGGTAGCTCTGATATTGAGTCTGTTATCCTTGTTACCCTATTATCCCTCCAACTGGAAATAAAGGACTCTTAACCATAAGCATTGTCTTAGTCAAGCATAATTTAGTTGTAGGAAATAGAAATTCACTTGAGCACGCTTAAGTAAAATGATTCCAGAGGACAGGAGTATATCTGGGATGGTCAGGAAATGGAAAGCTGACAGGAACTCTCCAGCTCAAATGTTATCTTTTCCCTACTCCTCTGTGCTTATTTGCTTTACTCTTCTCTTTTTCTACATGTATAGAAATGGTGTCCTCCATCTCTGAATCTACATTATTTTCCAAGACTAGCTTCTACAACCAACTACCTAAAAATTCTAAATCATGTTTTCAAGTCCCAGATTGTCTCCTAAAAGTCAATTATCTGTACCAGAGTGTTAGATTTACATGTCCATTTTGCCAGTTCACAGGGATGGAGCGTGAGCTCTGAGAATGAGAAATGGGCAGGTTTTCTGAGATTGAATGTGGGACAGGAAGGGAAGAATAGCATCTTTTCTAAAGGGTCCTAAATCATTGTAATGGCCTGCTAAGGTTTAACTTTTGGGAATATGCTATCTACGCCATATAGTCCAAGGTTTAATACTATATATATTTATAATATCATACTTAATATGTGATTTTTTTAGTAATATTATCTTTGAATTTTCATCAGACTACTTTATCCATGAAACTTTATATCAAAATTATTCAGAAAAGATATACTTAAAAGGATATGGGCTGCTTTATAAATCAGAAGCATCTCTGCAAATTCCAAAGCCTGGGAGAAGCCTAGTAAACATAAAATACCGTTCCAACAGGAAAGGTGCAAATAACAAAAGTCACCTTGGGACGATAGAGGAAGACGGCAGGTCATCAATTCCAAATAACTTTAATGGTGGTAGGTCCATGGAAATGATGTCAGTTTCCTCTAGACAAGACAGACCATCTCTGGTGTTTTGGTGAATGTCTGAGGTGGAGGGACAGGCTGAAAATAGAAGTCATAACATCAGTTATATTGGTGAAGATAATGTGTGCAAAATGAGCAAAAGAACATAAAATTGAAAAGTTCCTATATTAGGTATAGACAGACAACGGCAATCAGGTCAAATTAAGGAAAAAACTTTTTGAGGGGATAATTTTTACTGCTATGGCCCTGGAAGTGAATTTTCTACTCCTTTGTTTCTCATCTTTATTTCAATAGTACCTTCCTTCAAACTGGACATGTAACTGAACAAAAGATAGTTGAGATTGTGAGGAATTTATTTACAATGAGAATATATCCATTGAGAATCATATCTTAATAGCTTGGCATTGTACATTTGATCATGCAAATTTTTTTTCAGGCAAGAAAGATAAAAAGTACAGCCTAGATCAAGGACTCCTTCAAAGTAAGCTAGCTTCAATGTATTAATAAAGAGTTCCAGAAATTGGTTCAGTGTAAATAAAGTATTAGATAATGAATGAATATAATCTAAACTAGAAGATTTTTATTTAATATTATCTATTTTTAAGTCAATTCATTTGATTGGTATTAGGAGATGGAAGTAATGTGCCAATAGTTTTCTAAATGTATAGATTCTTCGCTACAGCTAGAACTTTAAACGTAGCTTGGGTATGCGATCTTGAGGATGTGTGCTATTGGTAAGCTCCAAATAAGATTCATTAAGACACAGTAGAGAGCTCAGTGCATTTTAAAAATCATATCTGAACAATCTATTTTAAACATTTTTCCTTGCATGATAAAAACATCTTTCCAGTTAAAAAATAGACATAAATTCAAAGAAAATGATTTGTTGGGTAACCACTTCCCTTAATTTAAACTAGCAGTTCACTGTTCTCAGAGTATAATTCCCAGACTGTCAGCATAAGCTCCACCTAGAAACTTCTTGGAAATACAAAATGTTGAGCCCCACCCAGACCTACTGACTCAGAAACTCTGGAGGTAGGGCCCAGCAATTTTAAAAAGCCTTCCGGATGACTCACATGCACACTAAAGTTTGAGAATCATGGCTTTTTATTACCATTCTACTCTGATGACCTTTACTGAAAAAAGGGGAAAAAATCTAGGCCATTTATAGAAATGAATTCCCCATCAAAATGCCTGATTTATAGAAATGAATTCCCCATCAAAATGCCTGCAAATGTATTTTTAAGCCTTGATGGATTAATCATTCAGCCTGGGACATAAAGATTAACCAAAATAATTACAATTCAGCAGCCTTTAAGCATTACATTATTTTAGATAAAAGAAGGCAAGTTTCCATTTTTCAGGTAAAAAGTATTACAATAGTATTAAATAATTTTTCTTTTGCTATTGAAGATTCTAATTATGGCATTCTCTGTAATCATAGCACAGCAGAAATAATCTGGTAAGGACTGAGAATGTTTGTTTAATGAGGTTGTCTAATTCAGAACTTAAATTGAAATTTTTGGAGTAAGTTTTCCCCTGGCCTGAAGATTTTTATACTGGTATTTCATGTTCCAAAAGATCATTCTTTATTCATATCTCATTTTTCTCACCTTCATATTTTTCCCAGGCATGAAACTTCTAAGTACTTCCAAGGATGTTGTAAATGCTAGTTAACATAGGAAAGTGATTACTATCTATTTTATGGCCTAATTACTCTGTTTCTTTTTCCTGCATCTCTCTCCATGCTTTGCAGATCACCCTTGTTGGTCTACAAGAGCCCTTAGAGGCTAGAAATATTGTCCAGAGATTAATGAAGCTAATTATAGGTTGGGAAGCTAATGTGAGTTACTGAAGATATTAACAAAAATTTTACAAGACTTTCAAAAAAATCTCTTTGGATAGATTTTTAGGCCTAATCAAACTTTCCTGTAGACAAATTGCCCATTTTAAAATAGCCTCATTTAAATTACATTATTCTGAAGGAAGGTTTTAAATTCACTGTCATTTATACAGAAAATAAATTATTACTTTGATTAGAAAGGAGAAAGACATTGTAGACAAAAGCAGGAAAACAAATCCACACTTACGTTTTTTTAAAGAAACTATGTAAGTTATGTAAAAAAAAAAATTAGTCCTGCTCATTCACAAATTTTTTTCCCTTTTGGATTTACAAATAGAATAAGAAATTTTCTTTTTTTAGATCTCTGTTTCTCTTGAGTATATATTATCAGTTATTTAACTTTGAAAGAAAATATATATAAAGTATAACTTGAGAAAAACCTTAGATATTATTGAATTAAAAGTTGATAACTAAAAATTGGGCTTCCCTGGTGGTGCAGTGGTTGAGAGTCTGCCTGCCAATGCAGGGGACACGGGTTCATGCCTCTGTCCGGGAGGATCCCACGTGCCGCGGAGCGGCTGGGCCCGTGAGCCATGGCCGCTGAGCCTGCGCGTCAAAAAAAGTTGATAACTAAAAATTATCCTTTATATAAGTTTTATGATGAATATAATTTAGATATAACACATCTTAAGATATTCTTAAGCTACCCAGACTTGCAGCCAAACTTTCCCTAAAAGGTAGCCAAACATTTGAGGCCACTCATTCAGTACCCAATATACATTTCTTAATCACTGGTGGTAGTAGTATTATTGGATATAATAGCTTGGAGTTATAGCAGGATATAATGTTAGTACTATAATATTTAGTCAAAGATCCAGGAATACCAGAATTTTGTCCCAGTAGCACATCCACTTATTTAGTCGATACATATTTATTGAGCTCCTACTACTTGCCAGGTTCTAGGGATATAGTTATGAACAAAACACAGCACATTGCTACTTTCATGGAATTGATGTTCTATGTGGAGTGACAGACCATAAACAAATATATTGAATAAATATTTAATGTATCAGATGTCAAAAAGTGCTGAAATGAAAAAGTCAGTTAAGGGACAAGAAAGTAGGTGGGATATAAGTGGACAGGGAAAGCTATTCTTTTTTTAATAAGGGAGTCATATTAGGAAAGGCTTCTCTAAGAAGGTGACAGTTGCAGAGAGCAGAAAATTAAGGAAGGGAAGAAGCTTTATGAACATATGAGTTAAGAGTGAGTGATGAGTTAGTGAGGGGGAGTTGAAGATGATGAAGTATTAGGTAGCAAGCCCAATATCACTAAGGGCTGTGTAAAATAAGGTACATCCTTTGGGTTTCATTCTGAGACAGAGAGAAAACATTGAAGTGTTCAGAGCAGAAGTGTGACATGGGTTTTTTAATAATCACTCTCGCTGCTGTATGAGTGGCAAAGCTGAAAGCAAGGGCATACATTGGAAACTATTATAATAGCCCAGGCAAGAGATGATAGAGACTTGGAGTAAGATGGTAGAGGTAGATGGAGTGAAAACTGGTCCTATTTTGGCTATATTTAAAGGTAGAGCCAAGAGGGTTTACTTATGAACTGGTGTGGGATATGAAAAAAAAAAAAGAGAATCAAAGATGATTCAGGGTTTGAGATTTGAGCACTAGAAGAACGAAGCTCAGCAGAAAATATATATATGGCTGGAGCAAGAGAAGTTTCTTTACTATTAGAGGAAATTTTGACTTCTTAGAAGACTTATCACATCAATTGAAGGAGAACCTAGTAGGAAAAGGAAATAATCTGACAAGAGAGAACAATGTCCAGAAAAAATGAGGGCCATTCCCAGCAGAGCAGCCTGCGAGAGATGAGCAGGACATTTGTGGGAGACAGAGGCACTCGTGGGCCATCCTCACGTGGCCTATAGACAACAGACCCCTCAGCATTGAGCATCCTCAGATTCAGGTCAGAGTTGGAGATAAGGAAAATGGATGACACCATATAATAATATACAATGGAACTTAGGAATTATGATAAAACATCACCAGGGATCCTTCAGAAATAACTGTAGGAAACTTTGCAGGAGGCTGGAGGTTCTGCAATAGCAGATGTGAAGAAGAGCCATCAAACAAAGGTTAAATTTAGTTTAACATTTATTTCATTTGAATAGAGTACGGCTAATCTAGGATTTCTTACGTGTTTCTTTGGTTTTAGAGATTTTTATAAGCAAGAAATGAGAAATTGCTTTCATGCTGCCATTTTTCGCTAGTGGAATGTTTTGCAATTATTTTTCTATATTATATAGAAAACAAAAATTCTAAAGTGGCATTAAATGTCATTTAAAATTCCTAAAACCTTTCTTTCCATATGATTTTATCAACAAAAGATATATACAACTATCAATACAATTTTCAACACTAAAAGAAACAAATCAGATTTATATGTGATGTTACTTATTTTGATATTTCTTATGTACGCTATTTGTGCTCTTCTAGAATCAGATGTATAAAGATAGTTTACCAACAGCTTCATTTGAGATAGGTATGTTCTAAGATGCATTACATCTTTATGTGGACGGGATACACGGTGCATGCTGCAACTGATATTTTAAATCACTACAAATATAGTGAAAGAGATATGAGGCTTTTCATATCATATCTAGGAATATAAACACCTCTTTTCTAAATATACAATAACAACTGTCAGTAAGAGCTGATCATTATTTATGTAATAGAAAAGATGCATTTGGCTTTTGTGATACACACAGCTATTTTTCTCAATTATTCTTGCCATTTCACTCACCATACCAAGAACTACCTCAGAGATAAGAAACAATGGCCATTTTCCTCCAGGAACAAAGTGAGAATTATTTTGTTTCATGACGCGATTTTTCTTTCACAGTTCTGAAAGCCTCGCTGGTGTTGAGGAGTTATTTCTTAAAATCTTCTTCACACCAAAGACAGAGTAAAAAAGAGAGAGAAACCATCAATATAGTGCTATTTTCATATTTTAATGGGGCACTGAAGAGAAATTAAGATCAAAATGTTTAGGAACAGTTTTAAGATCATAATTGATGGAGTCCCAAATAGAAGACTGAGTTTCTGGCTTAATTCACTTTGATGGAAAAAGTGAACCCTATGAGGTAGGTGGGGAGTACAGATCTATTACAAAGCTTTGCTTTTTAGAGCAACCTTATGATAATTAAGAACAATTAGGAACCAAAGTATATTAAAAACCACTGCTTATGTGTTTATCCTGGGTCATGGGCTGGTGATCTTGTCATTGTGAAAAGAAATATAAGGAACACTTTCTACAAAATCTCTAATTAACCCAGGGGACTTTCCACAGAATTTATAGCCTAACAAGGATTCTAAATGGATTTAAGACATAGGCAAATATAGCTGTTGCATTTTCACAAATAACTCTCAAGGGATACATTGACATGAAATAAGGATATCACTTCTCCTTTCTAAATATCAGCACCACTTCCAAGATGTGGGGAGAATTTCAGTGGGATACAAGAAGATTCCTTGAGTGCAACTTGGAACATAAACTCCATTAGAGTAGGGAGTCTATTGGTCTTGTTCATCACTATATCTTTAGCAGCTGCCACAGTGTCTGGTCTATAATAGGAGCTCAATAAATATATTCAATACATGATTGAGCCTGTTCAGGAAACCATATATATTAGATGTATGATAACTATGAGTTGCTATGATGTATGTATTCCCTGACGTGTGGGAGTGAGCCAAAAGAAAAGATTATCTGCAAGTGTTGGAGTAACTCTCTTCAGGGCCAATTAAAGAACTTCCTATGGGCTTCCCTGGTGATGCAGTGGTTAAGAATCCGCCTGCCCATGAAGAGGACACAGGTTTGAGCCCTGGTCCGGGAAGATCCCACATGCCAGAGCAACTAAGCCTGTGAGCCACAACTACTGAGCCTGTGCTCTAGAGCCTGTGAGCCACAACTACTGAAGCCCATGAACCTAGAGCCCGTGCTCCACAACAAGATAAGCCACCGCAATGAGAAGCCTGTGTGCCGCAATGAAGAGTAGCCCCCACTGGCCACAACTAGAGAAAGCCTGCGCACAGCAACAAAGACCCAGTGCAGCCAAAAATAAATAAATGAAGTTATTAAAAAAAAAAACCTTCCTATGATCTCATTTGAAAGGTTAAATTAATTACAGGAAAAGCTATCTACAGGTTAAATCTTTGAGCCTGTACCATGCACTGTTGGTGTCCCACCCATATCCCCTTGAGCTTTCACCAGTATAGTCCCCTCTACTCTCCAGCTACCAGCATCTTTATCTCTTTGCCAGAGGGCTCATCTGGCTGACCATATCAGGGCTAGCTTCTTGGGGGTATGAGCAATGCAGCCTTACAGGTTCCTGTACTCAGAAGGGGGCCTCATGCTTGGGGTTTAATTCTCTGCTGTTGCTATATTGAAATTCTTAGTAAGTTTAACTTTGTTCTATAAGTGAAGTCCAATGGGGCAGTAGAACATGCACAGGGGTTTGGAGGCTCCACTCATATGCACTCCCTCTTCTTGTTGCTTCCTGCCTCTCCCCTACCCTGACTCAGTGACTTCTGCCACCTTCTGCCTTTGGCCAAAGGTCTGGACACAAGTTGGGTGAAAGTCAGGGTCAGGCATGTGCATACAGCACATTCCATGTGCCCAGTTGTAGGATGGATTGGGGGAGGGACCAGGCAACTGTGAGCCTCTGCATTTGCCCTGTGAGTAGCCCTGTGCCAGAGCGATATATTAAATAACTAGCAAGCACACACACAAACTCACTCATATACACACCTATGCATGCACACATGTACCATGTGGGGGTAGGGGGCCTTTTCTTGGCTTTTTGAGCAAGCAGCCCCACATTCTCATTTTGCTCTGGACCATGCAAGTCCAATAGTTGATTCAGTGGAGCTCTCTCTGCCCACAGACATGGCAGACCAGCAATGCCAGAGAATGAATTTCTATCCCACTCTTTTCACACCAGCCTTCACTAATGGCTGACTGCTGGAATTGGTGGGAGAATTATGTGTTCTACAGTGGCTCCAGAGGTCTCCAGCAGGATTCACCTCCTTTATTATATGGTAACTTGCTTAATAAAGTGCTGTTATTGGCCACCTTCCCTTCTCTATTGTCCTTCCTCACTTCCTCACTGGTGCTTCCTAAGATCATCTTCCAAATATACCACTTGGATTTAAATCCTTGAACATGTTTCTGGAGAAACCCAAAATAAGAGATTCCCAAGCCAATATTTGAGACGTTTCTAATATCCTTGACTAATTGAAAAATAAATATCTCCAAAAGAGTGGGGTCCTTTCTCCCACAGATTTCTCTGTAATTCAGAGGCTTTGGGGTTTGTATTTTTATATACCTTTTACTACTCAGGATGCATAACCAAACTTAATCATTTCTCCTTTGTTTACTTTCTCCTTCTCTGGTTTGAATGCAAAGGGTTCAAGTTTCCTAAGGGTTCCTCCACATTCTATAATTCTATAAATCTCCTGTCTTCTTTCTGAAAGAAAAAGAAAAGTTGTTCTATACTTATTACCACAAGAGACAATAATTTTCTGTGGATTTCTGAATTCTGCTGTGGTGGTGTTTGATTTTGTTAAATATGACCCTCATATGACAAAAATTACACAATATATTTCTGATCATTTGTTCTAGAAAACAAATATATTCAACTGAATCTGAAAATGTAATTTCAACATTACTTTCCAGATTTGGGGGAGAAATTGGAAATGGTGGAAAGGTGTAGTAGGTATGGAATTTTTTTTAAGACCAAAATATATTTTATATTTAACTTATTTCTGTTTTAAGTCTTTCCTTTAAATTTTTATTTTCATACCATGAAACTTGGTTATTATTATTATTCTGCATCTTCAGGCACTGCTGCTTTCTGCTGACATGAATGCAAGAGAGTTTAGAGAAGGTGCTATCAGCATATTTGTCAAACTTCTCATTTTGGGAATGCCTTAGAGAAAAAAATATGACGCTGAAATTTAGTAGTTAATTTCCACCTGCACCCTCTTCCCTCCAATGACTCATGGATTCTTGGCTAAAACTAGCTGCAGTCATTGATTTTTTAAAAAGTTCCCCTCTTGCCATGTCTGGAACCTAACGGATGCAGAATGGATAAAACCAAACTAGGGCTGCTGAAGGAAATTCCAGATCATCTCCCAACATAAGTACCTTATGCATACCTCATCCTCTCTAGGAATAACACTGACTAACAAGCCCCTTGACTTTGAGCTATCTGCTCCACCTGTCTCCAGTGATTCTTCAGTTCTAACTATCCTCTATACCTAACCACTTCCTTTTCCCGATTCCTTGTCCTGGTGAAAAGTTCATTCATTCATTCAAGTGTTCATTCTTTTAACAAAAATTAATTGGTAACATACAGTGAGATTCAATGATCTGTAACTCAAGTACAGCTGTGGTCTGCGGAATGCCAGCATCACTATCACCTACGAGTTTGTTAGAAATGCAAATTCCTCGTCCCTACCATAGACCAATTGAGTCAGAATTCCTGCATCCAGGATCCATGCCGTAACTACCTGTCCAGGTGATTCCTATGCACCCACAGTTTGAGAAGTATTGGTCTTTTTCTGGATTGGGACCCAATAATTGCAGTTCTAATAAGTTTTCAGGTGACATTGCTACCGCTAGTCCAGGGACCACATTTTCAGGAGCACTGATCTAGAAGTTCAAGTTATTATTCCTGCTACCTAACGAAAGGCTGAGTCTAAATCTCCTCAAATTATAGAGCTTTAACCTCTGCTTTGTCCAAACTAAATCCAATTTTACTGTGAATGTTTCAGTCCCAGCTTGCCAACTCATAGCTTTTTAAATTTGGTAGCAATTTCAGACAGATGCCCCTGTACCCTGTTAATATTATTACTCTCATTATTTTTGTTTCACTTGCTTTATCTGAAAATCTCATGGTATGTTCAACTAGGCACAAACTTAAAATTAGACTCTCTGAGTTTAAACTATAGATTTACCATATTACCTGTCTAATTTTGAACGGTGACGTACCATTTCTGGAACCTATTTCTTTATCTGCACAATGGAGATGAAATGGATTGGAAGAGATTATGTAATTGAAAGAAGCTAGCAAAAGGTCTGGTATATACTAGGTGCTCAATAAATGTTATTTAAATTTTTATATCACAGTACTCTTCTCTAACACCATCTAACACCAGGTAATGACATGAGATATGTTAAAAATCATTCAACTTTTCAATCTTATTTATGTCTTCAGAGTGCATTTAGTTTCACTTAAAAATTGATTCAACTTTATTGTCTATATTTCATTCCTGGTGACCTCTAGGAAGTGTAAAAATGCTGATTTTCCTTTGATTTTTAAAATTACCCAGAGTTTTAAAAGTAAAGCAGACTATAATAGAATGTTATGTGTATAATAGAATGTGGTAGTTCTAATGTTCAGTTTCCTATATTTCCTTATCATTTGATGTCAGATAAAAGTCATAGCTAAATGTACCCTAAAATTTCTCATTAGAGAAAAATAGCTTCAACATTGATGAAGTCTTTCATCCAAGCACCTGAAATCCCTTTATAGGCATTAGCTAATTAAGCTTTAAAACTCCTCCATCAGGAGAGTAAGAATTAGAACACATGGACTAGAACCACATAGGCTAGTTAAGAAATAGGGGCTCATACTAGATCTATGAGTAAACTGCAAAGATTACAGCACAGTCTGTTCACTTCCATCATTTTAATGACTGATGTGGAACTCCAACTTTAAAATGGTTTTTAAAATCCTATTTCCATAAAAGTAGTGCATGCATATGCTTACAAAAATCCAGTAGGATTGAAAGGGTTATAAGGAATATCAACAATTTCTTTCTCCGTTATCTCCCCAACCCTATTCCCTAGAGGCAACCTCTCTTTAACTACTAGTTTTTGTATTTATAAATGGTATGTTTATATTGCTATTCTTGATTTACCAATGTTAGATACTATTTATGCCCTTCTATGATAGATGAGGATTTACCTATCACAGCACAACCACCGCCACCCCTCCTCCATTCCTCCCACTAGTTATGTCACTTTTAATTAAATAACCTAACCGTGTTGAGAGTATTTTGAGTATATATAAATGTTCACTGCAGAGTCAAGTAATTGTACTATCAGTCAAACAGTTGCACTATAGTTACATTTTCTGTCTTACTCACCTTTTAAGTTTTGTTCCTGGAATTCCTATTATTTTACTTTGTTCTTGCAGGTTCTTATAACCATTCTATTTTTTTTTCTGAAGTCCCATCATATCAGGTGTTTATCAAATGAGTTTCCCCTCTCTCTCCCATCTTGACCACGGCAAGTTTCCATCTCAACTCTCTGCTTCCTTTGGGGCTGCTGCTCTCTAAACCTGCTGCATCGCTATCCTGGGATGATCCTTGACTACTCTCCTGGGTTGCAGCCCCTGGATTTCATACCTTTCTCTTTCCTAGTTTATTCCCTATATTGCTGGAGGCAAATTTTCTGAGTCTTTGCTGACTGAAAATATTTTTCTGCTACTTTCTACCCCACACTTGATAGATTCTTTATCTAGGTATAGAATTCTAGGTAGAAAATCATTTTCCATCAGAATTTTGAAGGGATTTATTTGTTGTCTTATAAAGAAAATAAATGACTTGCTATGAGTAAATGCAAAGGTAATCGATTAAATATACCAAGGTCTAGGTTGGTATATATATAAGCATATTTTATATTTATATATATATATATATATATATACACACACACGCACATATATATATATGAACAAAAGATAAATATAGATTACATGGTAACAGCATTTGGGTTTAAGGCAGGACTGGTTACATAATTTGAGGAGCCCAGTGCAAAATGAAATTGTGAGGCCCTTTGTTAATAAATTAAAAATTTCAAAGCAACAAAAGTAGAGCATTAAACCAAGCATGAGGCCTTCTAAATGCAGAGTCCTGTACAGTTGCATAGGTAGCACACCTGTGAACCTGGCCCCAGTTTAAGATCTGGCTTTATAGATCATTTTCTTAATCTCCAATCCCTCAGTTAACTTCATGGAGCCTTATAGTGCCATTTATAAAACAGGAATAATAATATCTGTCCTTCCAACCATCCAGGGTTGTGGGGAAGTTATGCATAACATGGTAAAAACAATATGTGTGTAAGTACTATGTAAATCACAGCAGTGTAAAGAAGAGTAGGTATATGTGGAATATTTTCTTGTATCATTGATAAAAAGTGTTAGGTTGGTGTGTGCTTCACTGTGTCCTCATTTATGCATGGATAACTGATGTGCAGAAATTCACAGCTTCAAATATATATTTTAGAGCCAACCCAACACTAGAGTTTTGTACCAGAGAAGCTACAACTCATTGTTGATTATCACATCATTATCTGAAACTCTAAAATAATGGACTTTTAGTTGAAACTTTCTACTAATTTCACCTTACAGATAGCACTTTAGAGTCAGCACTTAAATCTGTCTTAAGTTGTGACACATGGGTGGTAACTGAGAGTGTGATTTATTATTATTCTGCCCTGTGATTTATCTGGTGTCCCTATTAAAACTATGGGCCTTTACTCAATTTCAAGCTGTATTCATTGGTAAGTGCGTACAGATGCTTGTCTGGGTGTTTGAATCCTAGATTAGTTACTAATCAGCATCCATGGTTTTATCATAACCCAGCCACATCCATTCATTTACATATTGTCTGGGGCTGCCTTTACACTCCAACAGCCATTGAGTAGTTGCAACAGAGACCCTATGGACTGCAAAGCCTAAAATATTTATTATATAGATCTGAAAAGTCTGTTGACCCCCCTTAGACCATCAGTCCTGACTTCTCAACGCATCACCACAACCCAATGAAACCATCCTAGCACCCTCACATTGTTGCCCCTCTATCTGGAATCAGATCACCCTGCAGTACCCAGCACTCCACTAGTCAAACTATCCTGTCTCCCCAGCTCCTAATCCCTCCCCCATCTCCTGATACCTGCTGCCTCTCTGGTGGCTCTGACCTCAGCTTCTTGTTAAACCACAACTGACATTTAACCTCTGACATAACATCTGCTCCTGACAATCAGAAAGAAGAGACCTGCAAATCCCATTCAGGTGCAACGCCCCACCTCAGCAGCTAATCTAGTAAGAATTTTCAAGTGTTTTCTGGATCAATTTTGGAAAATTTGGTGCATTTCTTCACAGTGTATATTTTTCACTCCTATCCACTCCGGATATTAAACATCAACTTTATACCTAGCACTCTGCTGTCTAAGAGAGAAAGGGCTAGAAGATGGAGAGAAAGCTGATTTAGGGAAGAGGGAAGGGACAAAGGAGGGTGGATGAGAGAAAACAATCAAGAAAATGATCCAGTTTAGTGACAGACTGTAAGACACAGGGTGATTGACTGACTGACTAAATATATTAATAGATAAATAAATGGGGGATTAACGAGAGTGATTGCAAAAGACTTTGCTGAGAAGATAGGATCTGAGCTAGCTAGGCCTTAAAGGATGGTGTGGATTTGGAGACTGAATATAAGGAGAGAGTAGAAAAAATAAATAGGTAGGTGAAATGAGTTCTGTGTCTGAACACCCGCCACCAGGGGTCACAAATTGTGGAGCTGACTCCCTTCCCCTCTCCCACCCTCTATCACCACTGACCTAGTCCCTGTAGCAATAAACTGCAAAAAGGTACTTCTAATGAGTAAGCTAGAAAATGGTGACTCTCTGGCTGAACCAATTAGGTAAAGGCACTCTCCTCCAGCGAGGCAGGCAGGCCTGAAGGGCACAAACTTGGGCAGACAGGGATGACTTTGTCTCCATTTGCACCCTCAGGACCAGACACTATCATGCACGCAGTACTACTTGACCAATAATACATTGCAGACCAGAAAAGGGTGGATCCCTAGCTGCATCTTTTGTTTAGACATCCTTTGTTGGAATCTTCCAGTGTGTTAAAACGACTTAAATTAATATCTGACAATATACTCTGTTTGTGAGACCATGGCTAAACAGTTATTCTCATACATTGCTGGTGAGACAGCAAAAATCACACAATCCCCACAGAGAGGAATTTGACTAATTCTAGTGCAGTTACTTATGCATTTACCCTGACACAGCAATTCCAATTCTAGGCATCTGTTGTAAAGATATACTGGCAAAAATACAAAATGACTTGTGTCTAAGGCTATACTTTAAGAATATACTTTAGAATAGCAGTAAACTGGAAAAAACAAAACTTCTATTAATAGTAGAGTGGCTGAATAAACAAGGGTTGGCAAACATTTTCTATAAAAGGCCAAATAGTAAATAGTTTAGGCTTTGTGGGCATATGGTCTCTATTGCAATACTCAACTCTGCCGTCACAGTACAAAAGCAGCTACAGAAGATAAACGAATGAGTGTGTCTATGTTTCAATAAAACTTTATTTGTGGACACTGAAATTTGACTTTCGTATAACTTTTGTGCCACAAAATATTATCCTTCTTTTGATTTTGTTTTCAGCCACTTAAAAACATGAAACTCATTCTAGGCTTGAAGTCCATACGAAAACAGATGGCAGGGACTTCACTGGTGGCACAGTGGTTAAGAATCCGCGTGCCAATGCAGGGGACAGGGGTTCCATCCCTGGTCCGGGAAGATCCCACATGCCGCAGAGCAACTAAGCCCGTGCGCCACAACTACTGAGCATGCGCTCTAGAGCCCGCGAGCCACAGCTACTGAGCCCGTGTGCTACAACTACTGAAGCCCGTGCACCTAGAGCCCATGCTCTCGGCAACAAGAGACGCCACTGCAATGAGAAGCCCGCAAACTGCAATGAAGAGTAGCCCCTGCTCGCCACAACTAGAGAAAGCCCACGCACAGCAACAAAGACCCAACGCAGCCAAAAAAAATCGGAGAAAAATAACAGATGGCAGGCTAGATTTGGCCCTCAGACTGTAGTTTGTCAATACCTGGAAAAACTATAGTATATAACAATGTTATCTAATATAGTTAGATAAAGAAATGAGGAAGATATCTATATACTGATATGGATCCAAACTGTGTTAAGTGAAAAAAACAAGGGGCAGACCAGTGTTTATAGTATGCTATTGTTTATGTAAGAAACTGAAAGAAATATGAGTACATATGTATAATGTTTATGTTTTCAAAAAGAAATGATGGAAGGATAAACCAAACACTAAGCAGTTACAAGGGGAGGGACCGAACAGGGTGATGTGAACAGAAATGGGAGCAAGACTCCTGTGAATATAACTTATATTGTTTCGACTTTGAAATATAGTTTCGACATAATTGACAAACAAAATGAAGTCACAAAGAAAATAATTGATTTAGTTATCCACATTTTTAAATGGAGATATTTTACAAAGAATCTACATTTCCTTTCTCTTGAAATATTGAAAGATCTGTCTGGCATCACTGAGTCTGCCTTCCCACATGGCAGCCCTCCAGAGGAAGCCACGTTTTAGCAACTTCCTTTTCAGTAAGACGTATATTCTGTGTAGGTATTTAAGTTTGCAACTTCTGCCCCAGGAGAAGCAAATGAATTAATACTTGATGCTTAGTATGGTGCTAATAGAAAACTATTCACTATTTTGAGCACAAGCATGAAATGATAGAAGTAGTATTTCAGGGAGATTAACCTGTCGGTGTCATGTGTAATGATTAGGAGTGGGGAAGAGCCTGATTCCAGGCGACAAAGACAAGTTTCCGAAGGGACTGTCCACGAGGCCTGCCCCACTCTCAGACGTACTTAACGCTGACCTGGGCATGGATCTCACGGGCCTGCGGCATCAGATACGTCGCTACCATTCAGGTGAAGCTCAGCCTCAAATCCTGGACCCCGAGGGCCTGCTGAAGCCAGCCGCTTGACCACCTCCTCCGCAGGAGCCCCGGGCGAGCTTGGGGAGGGGCCACTCTGATGGGACCGGGGAGCCGGTGTGCCCGCCATCCAAGCCATGCTTGTTAGGACTTGTGGGTGGCCACGTGGCTCCAGGCCAGGCAATGCGCTGTGGCCAAGTTGGGGCATTGGAGTGACCACCCTCAGGCGCCCAGGTGGTCAGGAGGGGGCCCTCACCCATGCCTCACCTTTCCCCATCCTGCACCCAGTGCTTTGCGGAGATGAGAGCTGGGGTGGGAGGCAGGCTCGGGGTGGGGGACTGAGCCTGTGGCTGTGAAGTTGCCAGGGCATCGCGGCACCCTTGCCTTCTGAGGCCACGCCCACTGCGCCGAAACCACAGCTCTAACACTGGAGGTGCCTGGGAGTCGGGCGTCCCTCCTCAGAGCCAGAAAACGGTCACTGTGCAGGGAGCAGCCTCAGAAAACCTCCACAAGGTGCTTCAAGCCTGATGGCCGCCCACAGCTCCTCTGCCAGGCTCGGGGTCAGATCTTGAACTCAGGCCACGGGGTGTGGATTTTATTTTAATGAAAAGACCAGTGGTGTGTCTCTAGCAGGTGGCGCGAGAGCAACACTAAGGTGAGATAAAAACCAGCTTTGCTTAAAAAAAAAAAAAAAAAAAAAAATTGCCCGAGCTCTCTAGGTATAGGTCCTGGACTTGAATCCATTTCTCCTATCCGGTACAGCATCCTTCCTCTCACAGCACATTAACTTAGGTCAATTGATTCAGTTCTGTGCACCCTTGGCCTGTGTCAACAAAAAAGCAAATATGTTAAAATGGGATGATTTCTGTAGTCCCTTCCAGATCTAAGATTCTATCAGCCAGGGAACTGTGCTTCCATGTGTGGGAGTGGGTCTGGGGAAGAGGTAGTAGTATTTGGTTCCAATTCTGCCCACACCCCTTTCCTTTAACTGTAAAGCAAACAAGGAAGTAGAATACATTTGATCTGGCATGCCTATAGAAATTAGACTGTAGATGGTCCCAAAAATGACTTCTAGGGTCACCTTGTATGTCACGGCAGACACTGGAAGGCTCTCACGATGTCTCATATTTTGCGAGTAGACTAGCCTACCACCTTTCACCTTACACCCAGCTACTTCCTTAGGAGAAGGGTTTTTAGTTAACAAAATACATACACTGGCATAAATACCCAATCTTGAAGCTCTGCTTGTTTCCAGAGCATTCAAGCTGTTAGTAGCTGTTGGAGCCATCATTCCTACTTCATGTGAGTATAGTTTTAGATAACTCCCTTTGTACAAATTAAATAGCTTCTTTATGGGTGTCTTACTTCTCTCAATGGGGATAATTAGATCACATTTTCCTTTCAGCCTGGGAGAAAGATCCTGGAGAAGCTTTAGAAAAATTGGTAAGTCACTCTTTCTTTCGTATTTCCTCAACTCCATGGCTTATATTCCCCCTCATATAAGGAAGACTCCTTTTCAATATATTCTCCAATTTTGAGAAAGACAAACTGCCAGGAGCTGAACTGCTGTCCTGTGACCAACAGGCAATTCCTGGCTTCTAACCTCTGGCTCTAACTTCTCTGTGTACCTCTTTGAATTGGGAAGATTAGTGACATAGTGGATCACTGTGGGCTGTCCTGCCTTATGAGAAGACCTTTGGGTACCTGTACTTTCCTCTTTATTCCCTGAGCCAATGACTACATAGAGCAGGAATTTTTAAGATCAAAGACATGCCTCAAACATCAAGTATTATAATCTTTGTAGAGTGTAACAGGAAATCCAGTATCCTAGGGACAAAATAAAATGGGAGGTACAATCCTCGAATATCTAGAACTCATTTGTTAAACAGGATCCCAATAATGGTTAACATATCTGAGGTAGTTTATTTTAAACCTAGGAGAGTAACTCAGAGTATGGTTTATACAATTAGAAATCACATTTGCAAAAATATTACTAATTCTACTTACTCCACATGTTCAATATACATGTGCACACATGCATGCACTCTAAGAGAAAAAAAATCAAAAAACTACTCCTTCAAATACACTTATTTTTTTATATTTCAAGGTAATAACCACAGCTATCAGGACAGGCTACTTGGGAACCTCAGAAGCATCAATCAGTTTCATGGTTAGCATCACCACCTTTCTCTGGGGACCACTTTGTATGAGGTAGAATGTGCCCCTGTTCTCACCAGGGCAGACAAAGGGAGCTGAATAGAGAGGATGAGAGCGAGCCAGCCTGTTCTCCATGGAAGAGCAGGGAGTGGAGAATTAGTCAGCACTCACTCTTCCACCTGCTTCCCAGATGCCTCTTAAGACTGTTTTTGCATTATGTGTCTTTTCCTTCTAAACTTGGACTGTTTGCATAAATCAGCAAAAAGATATCTCTAACCTTGCCACAAACACTGGATAATTAAGTTGGATTTTCAAGAACTCCTTGACACCACTTTCTCTGGACCAGATTTTTAGGTTTGGGATCTGAAACTTCGCTTTTTAATTTTTTTTTTTTCCTAATCTTTTGGCCATGCAGCGCGGCATGTGGGATCTTAGTTCCCCCACCAGATATTGACATTGGAAGCACAGAGGCTTAACCACTGGACCACCAGGGAAGTCCCTGAAACTTCGCTTTTTAAATTGCTCTTTTCCTCTTCTCTTTTTCCCTTCTCTCTCTACCATTTTTCTACCTCCCAATTTATAGAAGAGGGAAATATGTGAATAAATATGGAATATATTCACTAAAAGCATTATCTGTTCTTTGCTTTTATTCATTTGTTCTTTTAACAAATATTCTTTGAATGCATCTATATATTAGCTAAGTGCTGGGTATGTATGTAGTAGTCAACCAAATAGACAAGGTCATAATGAAGCTTATACTCTTATAACATTAAATCAGATAAATATTTGCTATGTAAAGAAATAACCAGGGGTAACTAATTTAGGATGGAGGGTCAGAGAAGGCTTCTCTGAGGGAGTAACACATATGAACATCATATGAACAGTAACATCATATGAAACATGAAAAATATTTGATGATTCTAGATATTCTGGACAAAGTATTCTCCTAATTCTTATGATATTAAAAAATATCCCTGAGCATATCTACATATTTGCGAAATAAATGTCATGGAAAGTTGTGAATATTTATTTGTAAGTAGAGGTCTATTCATTTTTCTAGAATTTAAACTGGTTTTATCCAGCAAACTTGCATTTTTCTAGTATTATGAGAGAAGGGCCCAGATAAAAATAGTTCTTTATTTGATGTCAGTGGGGCTTACTAAATAGAGTAGTAAAGGTAAAAGCAGTGAACCAGATGTACTTAGATGTGTAAGGAAAGAATTTAAAATCTCAATATGAATGAGAGAGGAAATCTGCTTAATACTATAAACAGACTTAAACTCTTCTCTGATTACACCTTTGCAAGCAATTGCGATGGAAAGAACACACAAACATGAAGGAGGAGTTTTTCTAGACACTATCTTGGTTAAACTTTAGAACTTTGTTATAAATCCATGAAATACAGTCTGCCTCAAAGTAGGCCCACAATTGGACCCACCTTCAATGAAATTACTGAATTAACAAGATAACGCATTTATAACTTGCTTTCTCATTTATAAAATGGTTAATTAACATACCACCTGATTCTCAAAACAGATCTTTGAAGAAAGTATTATTATCCCCATTTTAAAGAAGAAACAGAAGTTAGGTGATATGCATATAGTGAATTAGTGAGTGGGGAAAATGAGCTTCAAAACCTGATTTTTCTGACACCAAAGCCTGTGGCCTTGGTGCTGACTCACACGGCTAAGCCTTATTGTAAATCAGAGAGTCTCTGACTCTGTCCCAAGAGGAGTGACAGACAGATTTCATACAGTAAAATGGCAGTTGGACAATCATACTTTCTGCCATGTCACTTCATGGAGAGCAAGGTGTCACAACCTCATCTCATCCTAGCTTTCTTCAGAGATCCATTAAAGGACCTCGCATTCAAAAGCAAAGGGGCAGATATATCTTCACTGTCAACATGGTTCTGAGGCACTTGTGACTGGTGCCTGCAGAAGCAAACTTGGCTCAAATGAGATCCACACCTGAGACTCATAGATTCATTTCTGCCATGAGTGTCTTTTGGAAAGGAGGATGCAAAAGAAAGAGGACAGAGGTCTCTGAGCAGAGTGAGAACTTGCAAGCATGCTGAGAACTTTTCCTCCCAGAACAATATTTAGTGGAAAGTGTTCTTCACAAGCCTGATTTGCTCTTTAGAGACCTAAAATTCTAAAAAGAGGTAGGTGTGTCCCAATAATTTCAATATTTAAAGAAAACCAAGTTCCTGCCTTCAAGCAAGATGATAATAATTACAGTAATAGTAATATAATAATAGTGATGTGGAAAATAGGACACTTTTACTTATTTTGTCTCCACTCTGAAACAATTCAACTTTAGGCAACTTAAGCATCCTTGAATTATTTTTCATCCCAGAGTATTTATGTAGAATATAGCCAATTTCTAATTTTACGAAAAATGATTTTCTAAAATCACAATAGCTATGCCTGACTGATGTTGTTGGTTGACCAACCCTAGAATCATTTCTAAAAATGATTCTTACAGAAGGCTAAAAGGCCCATCCCAAGAGTAGATATTATACATGATCCAGTCCTAGCCAAAGAAACATGAGGAAGGTCTCTTGGAAGGGTTTTGGGAGGAGTTTCAGTATATTGTTGAAGAGATGTTGTTCACTTCCAATTCTCTCTTCTTCTTGCCTTTAATTTGACTGTAAGGCCTGGAGCTGTTGCAACCTTTTTGTGACCACAAGCATTGAGGTTATGAGGATGAAAAGGCAGAAATCTATGTAGACCATGGAAGAAAGACTGAAAGAACCTAGGCCCTAGATGTTGTTAATTAGCTGAACTAACATCAGCAATTGGCTACTTCAGCCTTTCCATTATATGAGAAAGTAAATCCCTCTTTGTTTGAGCTACTGTACCTGAAATTATCTGTAATGTGCAGCTGAAAGTATTCAACTGATAACACTCTGTAGCTTTGAGCTAGTTGCTTAAAGGGTTTGAACCTAAGTTTCTTTGTGTATAAAACATAAGAACGTTGAACACTTTTAGATCTAAGAATTCTCTGATTCAAAAAGTTCATTGGCCTTATTGTATTCAGAAACAAATTTTTATAAAAAGATACTGTACCCATTTCCCGCTTTGTTTTCAATTTTATAAATAGCATTATCTTTGTAGTGCTATGGAGATATGAAACAGTACATATTTTAAACATATTTTGCTGTTGTTTTGTGTTTAAATGGTTATATCATTTTAATGCAAAGTGTTTTGTGTTTTCATAATTCTTCACAAGTGTGGGTCCTAGTCGATGCAATGGGAATATTCCACTGGACTCATATGGAAGGCCAAAATGCATGATTTATACTTTCCCATACAGACACATAACTATTGCCCTATCACAGAAGAGTATCTATTTTAAGAGGACTAAGACTTAATTACAAAAGGCCTATCAATTAGGGTCTTACTCTGAGCCCAGCACAAGGAAGATACCTTTTCCAATGACAACTTCAAAGAAGTCTTTCTATTGTTGCTATTTAAAGATGACTGGGAGGTCACACTTGGTCTTTGAAAAGGAACAATCTCCCTAGGCAAAAGAATGAAAGTAAGGGATTTTAAAAGCACTTTTGAAGTAGATTTGCAACAACACACTTGCAAGGAGTGAATGTTACCTTATTTTCAATAGGAGACTATATTATCATAACAAAAACTGTTGTCTTCTCACACATAATTCTAAGAGTTTTAAATGATATGGGACTTCCCTGGTGGCTCAGTGGTTAAGAATCCGCCTGCCAATGCAGGGGACATGGGTTTGAGCCCTGGACTGGGAAGATCCCACATGCCGCTGAGCAACTAAGCCCGTGCGCCACAACTACTGAGGCTACGCTCCAGAGCCCGTGAGCCACAACTACTGAAGCCCGCGTGTCTAGAGCCCATGCTCTGCAACAAGAGAAGCCACCACAGTGAGAAGCCCGTGCACCGCAATGAAGAGTAGCCCCCGCTCACCACAACTAGAGAAAGCCTGTGCACGGCAACAAGGACCCACCACAGCCAAAATATTAATTAATTAATTTTTTAAAAAGAGTTTTAAATGATAGAAGGGTCTTAGCTCCATCTGAAGATTAAATTCCTGAGAAATTACATTTATTTTCAACCTTAAAAATTTGGATTTTAGAAAAACAATTCTAGTGAGCAGAATTTTTCAGAGTATAATATTTGGGCTGAAAAACTTAATGTGTTATTACTTTTGTGGGCTCAATTTTTTAACAGGTTAATATGTCAAAAATAGCTAATACACACAGTCTTTCTGCTCTTAACAGTTCAATAGTTACAAATCATCATGATTCAGGATATAGTTCTACTACTAATTTTGGCTTAAATGGTGGTAGAATAAAGATTCGGTTTAGTATACTACTCCTTTTTAAGTTCCTTTTAAAAACCTCTCAAAACAGATGCATATTATACTGGATTTAACATGAGTAATAAATAAGTAAAAAAGAGTTTACACTAAGCTGACAACTTGTTTAGAGTTTTTTATAGATGGAGCTTAAAACAGTCAGAATCTCACAACATTTCTGAGAACTGAAGAAAATCAAATAGAATTTGTGCTGCTTCTGTGTAAGCAAGTCCTTGTAAATTTGTTCTTGTCTCTGTTTGACAGATGATGGCAAATAGTAAAATGGTACTTATCCCTACTGGGGTGGCATTTCCAGGCAGCTTAATTACCCATTCTTTCTTTTTTAAAAAATATTTTATTTATTTATTTATTTATTTATTTATTTGCACTGGGTCTTAGTTGCAGCAGGCAGGCTCCTTAGTTGCAGCATGTGGGCTCCTTAGTTGCAGCATGCATGTGGGATCTAGTTCCCTGACCAGGGATGGAACCCAGGCCCCCTGCATTGGGAGCACAGAGTCTTATCCACTGCATCAGCAGGGAAATCCCCTAATTACCCATTCTTAGGGTATCCTCCAACTCACAGAGATCATCTCTTCCTATTGAAACAGGAGGGAAGGGGGCAGGGCACAACATTTAAAAGAATGACATAGCCTTTGAGGATCAGACATAAACTGGTTAGAACTGACCAGGCCCAAGATGGCGGAAGTTTCCAGTAGTCCTTGAGCCTCATTATATACTCAGTGTAATACATTAGCATCTAAATGACACACCCACCAGCGCCATGACAGTTCTGAGGCTGACCATAAAGGGACAAAAAGTAGGCAGTGGTCCAATTCCTGGAAATCCCTGCCCCTTCCCCAAAATAGCTGGAATAATCCTCCCACTCCTTAGCCTCTGAAATTACCCAGTCCATAAAAACTGTCTCTATAAGAATCTCTTTTACCTGGGCCCTTTCTATCTCTCTAACCCCTTATACCATTCTCCTATTCTGTATTACTCAGTATATAGCCAGAAAAACAAAACCCAAGGATCATTATAGTGGTGAGATATTACCTGAAAATCAGGAAGCTGCTCTCTTCCCTGGTCTGGAGCCCACCAGTCTTCACTTCTCTTTGATACACTGGAGATATTAAACCTGTTTCTACTGTGGTTGGAACTAAACAGGCACTTGTCTTTCTGTAGATGCTGCTAAAACCTTTACTGACTACTAGGGCCCAGAGCCTACTACCACTTCTGTTGCTGCTACCAGAGGCTCCACCAGAAGCAGAAAAAATGGCTTCTTCATTTCTGCTACTCTAAATGTCCTACCAATGCTGCATGGTATCAGAAATTAGCAGGAAATGTGCTGAAAAAGGAGTCTGCAAAATGTAGTTTTCTGGCTTCCAGCCCCTGTGATTTAGAGAACACAGAAGGTCAGGAATGGAGCCAAGAGCTACACACAAATAATTGGCACATGTGGGCTTTACACCGAACCCTTTCAAGACACACATACACATTCATATGGTTTTCATAAGGTTAATACCAATTTATTTTCTGGGTCTCAGCTTAAATAACAGTTCACCAATCAAGCTCTTTTTCACCGCACATGTTGATTTGGGTCCCCTATTATATACTCTCAGGCACCTTGTACTTTTCCTCACATTAAGAAAATTGTCACCAAAAAATTGCATAATTTTTCATTTAATATCTATTAAACCAAACCAAAAAATCTCCTATTAAACCAAAAAATCCTTGGAAAAAAAGGACTTCTATGTCTTCTTTTTTGATACCTCTCCATTGCATGGAGTACAGATCATCTGAATAAATATTTACTGAATAACTGAAATATATCTTCTATCATAGCATTTGAAAGGGTAGTTCCTTCATTCATTGTCAATAATCGCTCTAGGATAAAATATTTAATAGTTCTGAAAGATTATTTTATCATTAGGCAAAGGGTCAGTTTCTCAGGGATTTCTCTCATGTTGTTATACATACAGAGTTTGGCAGAAATGACATTTTAGTTTCTCTAGGTGAGTTGAATAGAAGTATGAATGCCTAGATCTTTTTCAATAATGTAGTATATATATCTTTTTAATGTAGTATATTTCACAGTAATTTAAGTACCATGGAGATAGTTATGGAATTAGATTAAAAAAAGACAAATTAAGGAATTAAATAGATGGAATTTCTATGAAATGTACAAAAGACAGAGTAAAAAATAAACAAAGAAAATTATAAAGCAGAAGAAGGGAGGGAAGAAAAAAAAAAAAAGAAAATTATAAAGATTCCCCCTCCAATCTTGAGGTTCTAGCCGTCTAGTTATAGAATCACATATGAAAACAACATCAAAACATTTATTTACCCAAATATTCACATACATTTTATACCAAAATAATATTTTCAAACACTGAATGGGAACAGCTTAGAATTAAAGTATTTGATCATGAAAGGGATAGAGCTGATTTTTCTTGACAAACTGGCTTGTAGCTTTCTAATTTAGTTCCACTCATTAGGTCAACACTTCTGTTTGGCGTTTTATTCCCATAACAGAAAGACTGTAGGGTACAAAAGGGCAGCAGAGTTATCAGCAGTCTGTTATCTTTAAAGCTGGATTCCTGTTTCTGAAACTGGATTTTAAGAATTCTAATACTCAAAGTGTTTGATCTTTTTCTAAGAGGTGAGTCGTATTTACACTCTTCCATCCTCAGCTCTTACAGTATAACAATCCATAGGTTCCATTTGTGGGGGCGGGAGGAGATGAGGTTACTGTCAACAAACTTTTAAATTATTGCTGTGGAGAGGAAAGGGTCACAAAACAAGTTAAACTGGAAGGTGACTGATACAATTCATCTAGGAGAGCTTCAGTTTTTTTTTCAGGGAAATAAGCAACGTTATCCGATGACAATGCCTAGGCTAAGGAAAGGGATGGAGGCCTGAGGATAAAGGAAAAACATTGGAGCAATCACTGTAAAGGTTTCAATAAGGATGATTATAAGACTGTTGAACAGCTTTGAGAACTCAAGGGGAAGTTTGATACCATGAAATTTCAGGAATTGTATCTCGTGCCCTGTTGAGATTTTATCAAGCAACTCCTGATCTCTTGAAATGGAGCAGGACCCTCTGGGGCCCTCCTGACTACAAATCCTTTCCCTTTCCCCCATTTCTTGTTTGTAGGAAATAGGCTGCATTCAGCCTCCTTGACCTTCCCTGAGCTCCAAAGAGCAGATTCAAACAGTTGCTTATCAGGGAAGGGAGGGAATGCAGAAAGAAAGGAAGAGCAGTCAAGAAACAATAGTGCAGGAATGGGACAGGGTCCTGGTTCCTCCTCAAGGGATATACATAACATTTATCTTTGAGTTCTGCAGGAACTAAGGCCCCCACCAAGGTGGAGGACGGTAACTTCAGCCTGAGCACAAGATTCCTGGAACACCGCCCTGTTACCTCACCACCACCCAATCAGAAGGAAGTCTGCACACAGTGGAAGATAATGAAGACTGTGACCTCCTCCCCAAATGATTGTCCCTTCAAAAACTTTCACGGTCCAGCAGAATCTTAAGAGTTGGTTTTTGGACACAAGTCCACCTTCTCCCCAGGTTGCTAGGCTCCTCAATAAAGCAATCTTTCCTTTTCCAACCAACACTTGTCTCTTGAGTATTGGCTTTCGAGTGGTGAGCAGTACTTCGGTAACACGATGGCAAGAATGCTGAGTGTTGTTAGTGAGGGCTAGCGAAGCAAACAAAGGCTGGTGAGTGCATTATTGAGAAATTTACCATGGAGTCCAGTCTGGATAGGAAGGCAGAAAAGCCAGAATGAGAGTAATGGATTTGGAGATAAGTGTTAGAAAACAAAACTTGGAAGATGAAGAGTCAATTCAATAATGATGGTAAACTGGTAGGAAAACAGTAAGCTAGTTTAGAAAAAGCTCTTCAGTGAGAAATTCCCGCTGAGACCAGAGGTCCACAGGAGGTTGGAAAGTATTGATGTTGTCAAGGTCCTCAAGTAGTAGAATGGAAAAAGTGTACACAGAAATTCAAAAGAAGACAGGTTGTTAAATGATGTCTGTAGCACAATGATCTAGAAGTAGATACACCCAGCCCTGTTCCAGGTAGCACAGGTTGAAGAAGTAGAAAAAAAAAAAAGAGCTTTCTATAGAAGAGGATGCAAAGAATCTTAAACTTTAGAGAAAAAATTATGTTTTATTTAGTTCAAGAAGGTAGAAGTATTAAAAGTAAGGATATGGGGATGTTAGTTCATGATGGAACAGGGGTCCTAAAGAGTCTCATGAAGAAAACGAACAGACCGGTCAGGAATGGAGTGAGCCTAGGGTGGTGTTAGGGAAACTAGGTAAGGTGGTTAGAAGTAATGCTGAGTTTTATGTTAAGGTCTTTGAATGTTGGTCAAAAGAATTAAGGTAAGGTGATGGGGAATTGTATTAATAAAAGAAAATTCTTTTTCCTCTCTGCTCTACTCACACCAATTTCTGACATCAAGTGTGTGGTGGAGAAGGGGGGGGTTCCCAGACAAAACAATTCTCCAACCTTCCAGAGTAACTCCTATAATTCAATTATGACACTAACTACCTGGTGTTAGCATAGGTCCTAAAGATTAAGGACCCAGCCCCACAAGACAGCCCCCATTTCAGATGCTCATCACAAGTTCCAGGTTGTCAACTGTACTTCTGATCAATCAGCTATAAATTGAGCATTTCCATGACCCTCTCCTGGGGTTCAATAATTTGCTAGAAGGGCTCTCAGAACTCAGAAGAAACACTTAATAGAATTTACTACTTTATTATTAAGGATACAACTCAGGAATAGCCAAATGGAAAAGTTGCATAGGGCAAGATCTGTGGGAAGGGGGACAGAACTTCCATGCTGTCTCTGAGTACATTACCCTCCCAGCACCTTCACATGGTCACCAACATGGAAGCTTTCAGAGTTTAGAGGGTTTATGTTTTTGTTTTTGTTTTTGTTTTCTTTCTGCGGTACGCGGGCCTCTCACTGTTGTGGTCTTTCCCGTTGCGGAGCACAGGCTCCGGACGCGCAGGCTCAGCAGCCATGGCTTACGGGCCTAGCCGCTCCACGGCATGTGGGATCTTCCCGGACCGGGGCACAAACCCGTGTCCCCTGCATCGGCAGGCGGACTCTCAACCACTGCGTCACCAGGGAAGCCTGAGTTTAGAGTTTTTAATAGAAGTTTCATTAAGTTTGTTACCGAGTCCAAGCTTGCTCTGCTTGCCGCACAACAGGCAAATAAATCAGGAGATAAGGTGTTGAGGCAAGGAATAGCGACTTTATTCAGAAAGGCAGTCGTCTGAGAAGATAGAGGACTAATGTCCTTGAGTACCATCTTATCGGGGCCTGGATGCCAGTTTCTTTTAAGAACAGAGATGGGGAGGAGGTGAGGAAGTAAAGTAAAAAAGGCCATATGTCTTGCAAAACATCTCCTGGCTTGGCCAGCCTCAGGGAGGGGATGTGTTAATTTCTTCTTTCTTGCAGCCATTCACAGGTGGGCAGGGTCAGAATGTTTCCCTGTGAGCTAAAAAGGGCACTTTCGTTTAACATTTAGGCACAGGGGCAGGGTTCCCCGAGGGAGGCCATTATGTACGCTTATAGCTATAGACAGCACCCCTTTAGTGATTATAGTAACAAAAAGCAACTGAGAGCAAAGGTTAAAGTAAGAGAAACAGATCCAACATGGAGTCAGATTTTTTTCTTCCCTGTTACAAGTTGACATAATTGATTAAATCATTGGTCATTGATGACTAAGTCAGTCTCCAGCTTCTCTCCCCATCCTGGAGGTTGGGAGTGGGGTGGGACTGAAACTTCCAACCCTCTAATCACTGGGTTGGTTTCTCTGACAACCAGCCCAAATCCCTCAGTCACCTCATTAGCATAAGCACACTAATGGTTGAAAGGGGCTTATTATAAATAACAAAAAGCACTCCTCAAGAGGGAAGAGATATGGGAACATACGTATATGTATAACTGATTCACTTTGTTATAAAGCAGAAACTAACACACCATTGTAAAGCAATTATACCCCAATAAAGATGTTAAAAAAAAAAAAAAAAGCACTCCTCTCACCCATGTCATTCAGGAAATTCCAAGCATTACAGGACCTCTGTGCCAGGAACTGGAGAGAAGAACAAATGTGTATTTCTCATTATGTCACAATTAGTTTTCTACTATTGCTGTAACAAATTACCACAGACTCAATGGTTTACAACAACACAAATTCATTATCTTTCAGTTCTCTGCATCAGGAGTAGAGCACAGGTCTGGCTAAAATCAAGGCATGAGCATTCCTTTCTGGAGGCTCTAGGGGAGAATCCATGTCTTTATCTTTTCCATCTTCCAAGCACTGCCAAATGCCTTGTCTTATTGTCCCTTTCCTCTATCCATAAAGCCAGTAACTTTGTATCTCTCTGACCATTTTTGCCCACTATGCAGCAAAGCCAATCTACTAACACCAGGTTGTGGTGAAGGAAAGTACAGGCTTTACTGCAAGGCACCAAGTAAGAAGAATGGGCAACTCATACAACTCGACTCTTTTCCCTCCCTTCCATTCAATAATTATTTATTGATTAATGATAATATAAAAGAAATGGTACTGGATGTTTCAGCAACCTGAGACACATCCATAAGAATCAAAGGAATAATATAAAGTGGAAGTAAATTATAAAATTTGCCCAATAATTAAAAAAAAAGTCAGTTATGTTATTTCAACCTTTGCCATTTGATCTTCGCCCACCCATTTTCTTCTCCATTTTCTGTCTTCTTTTAATATCCCTCTGCTTCTACCCATATTTTCATTACTTTTTTTGAGTGTTTCTCTTTCCATCCCTTTTCATCCTCTTACTCATGTGTCTTTTACCTCCTGTTTCCCTCGGTTTCCTATGTTTCTATCTTTTAGCACACATTCAAACCACTGGGGGAAGAAACTATTTTGTTCTAAAATACTAAAATTCCCCTGAATTCATTTTCTCCTTTCCATCCACTTTATCACTGCTCAAGTTCACACTTTCATTCTCTTTTCTCCCTACAACTTCCTTACTAAATTTCTGCTTCTAACTCTCCTAAATCCCCTGATAACCCATCCATCCTCACCTTTACACTGTTCTATGACTTTTCTAGCAAACCTAACCTTGTCATTCCCCTACTCCAAGTTCTTCAAGTGTTCACATGACATACCAGATAAAATCCAAACTTCTTTATAAGGTTTAAAAAAATTCCTTCCTACCTACCTAACTTCATTTTTACCTTTTCCCCTAACTTCCCTTTGCATGTTACCCTCTGGCAGCACAGAAATACTTGTGGTTTCATCATTCTCTGTCATGCCTCTGTAACCTTCCATCTGTCATTCTTATATCCCCTCAGCTGCTTTCATGCCATCCATGTGGCAAACTCCTAGTTATTCTTTAAAACTGTTCAAATACTACTCAGCCATTAAGAAAGAATGAAATCTTGCCATTTGTGACAAACTGGAGGGACCTTGAGGGTATTACATTATGTGAAATAAATCAGATGGAGAAAGACAAATACCAAATGATTTCACTCATACATGGAATCTGAAAAAAAAAAAAAGCATGGTGGTGGATGGTAATTAGATCTTTGGTGGTGATCAATTTATTGTGTATACAGATGTCAAATTATAATGTGGTACACCTGAAACTTATATAATGTTATACACCAATTTTACCTCAATTAAAAAAAAAACAAGGGGGGGCTTCCCTGGTGGCGCAGTGGTTAAGAATCTGCCTGCCAATGCAGGAGACATGGGTTCAAGCCCTCGTCCGGGAAAATCCCACATGCCGCAGAACAACTAAGCCCATGCGCCACAACTACTGAGCCTGAGCTCTAGAGCCTGTGAGCCACAACTACTGAAGCCTGCGTGCCTAGAGCTGGTGCTCTGCAGCAAGAGAAGCCACCACAGTGAGAAGCCCACACACCACAACGAAGAGTAGCTCCCGCTCTCCACAACTAGAGAAAGCCTGCGCACAGCAACAAAGACCCAATACAGACAAAAAAATAAATGACTGTTCAAGTGTTACCTTTGCTGTTAGGGTTTCTCAGTCTCTTTTAGGCAGACCTGAGACTCATCTTCTGCTCTTTGCTATATTGTACATCCCTCCACTGTTTGCAAGAATACTATTATTGGTATTTGGGGTCAGGACTTGAGTTTTTCCATTCCCAACACCTTACGTAAACTTCAGCACATAAGAGCTCAATCATGTTTGCTCGATTGCCCTACCCTTTTATTTAACCTACCTGAATATCAGTGCCTAAAACTGTATTCTTTGGAACACTAGTGCCCCTACAAAGAGTTGTATATTATAAATAGAGTTAGCCTTTAGATAGCTATGTGATGTATGTTCTCATTGTAGGTTTAAGAGAGAAGTTCAATTCTTCTTTTCCCAAGTAATCCTTTTTTTTTTTTTTTTTCCGGTACGCGGGCCTCTCACTGTTGTGGCCTCTCCTATTGCGGAGCACAGGCTCCGGACGGGCAGGCTCAGCAGCCATGGTTCACGGGCCCAGCCGCTCTGCGGCACGTGGGATCTTCCCGGACCAGGGCACGAACCCGTGTCTCCTGCATCGGCAGGCGGACTCTCAACCACTGCGCCACCAGGGAAGTCCCCAAGTAATCCTCTTATCTTTTAGTTTCATAATGATTCTCAAGGGCAATCAAGGTCTGTAAAATAAATCTAAACAACCTAATATTTCAAATTTCTATTTGTCTTTACCATGATCTAGATCAGGAACATCAACCAAAAAACACCCAAATCATACGCATATATGACTAACACACCAGCCTAATTACCTCCAAATTTACTTCTTTCAAACCCGCCTCTGCTTAACTTGGATTATTGTCAGTGAAATAGAACAAATTTTGCTCATTTGCCTTATTGCTTTTATTTCTATTAATTGACAGATTGATGTGGGCTCTGTGATTTTAAACAGTTTGACTTACAGAAAAATAACTGTTATAAGGGAAAGTTTTGGGAAATAGTCACCGAAAAATACAGCATCAATCAAAGTTCAATCAGGAAAACAGAAACTATATTATGTCACCTAGGGAACTTAATAATAGGGCATTGTTACACAGGGCATGAAGGGGAGGCTCCATGCCAAAAAGGGGAACACTGAGGTGATTCAGAGATATGTAACGTAGGAAGCCGTTACCACCTTAAGGCTAGGGAAACAAAGGGAAAATTTTGGGTTATTAGAACTAAGAAACTCAGAGGACAGATCTCGCTGGCTAGGGCATGGGTCTTTGAGAAGTAGGCATAGCCTAGCTGGTGCTGGTGACTCTGATGTGTTGTGATGAGTCTGGTTCTTACAATGTAAAAGCGGGAGGCTGGAGCCAACTGCTGATGACAGGAAGAAGGGCTATTGCTACTGAGGTGATGCTGATAGCAGGAAGCAAACAGGATGGAACAAATGTCTTCTCCCCAACCCCTACCTACCACCCTCCCTCTAATGACTTCTGTTGATCGAACCTATCAATAACTGGCAAAGAAGACATATGTTTGCACAGCCCCAGCCCCAGTATTAAGAGTGAATATGGAGTGGAGAGATGATAGCTTAATAAGTAGCACTAAGAGCAATTAAATCAAGAGTGTTAAGCCATGGTCAGTTAGAGTAATCGTCTCGCAGCTTGAAAAATTCAACATGATCATATACTCAAGACCTTAAAAAATTAATATTCTTCTGTTGAGTCTGTCTTCCATTAGATATGCACTGGAGTATGCTATGTCACTACAGTTATCATTTAATCATCCAATCTGGGAGCTATATGGCAGATACGGTTCTAGGTGGTTGGGTTTCAACAGTGAAAAAGTAAATAGGTCCCTGCCCATCTTTGGGGAACTGTCCTTCTAGTGAAGGGAAAACAGACAATATATAAAGATATAATGTGTCACATGGTGAGTGCGATGGAGATAATAAAGCAAGTTGTGTGTGTGGGAAATAGGGATTGGAGATGGGGACAGCTCTTTCATATGGGGTAGTCATAGATGATCTCAATGATAGAATGCAATTTGAGCAAAGACCCAAAGGAAATAAGACGGAGAAAGCAGTATGAATATATGGGGGAAGATCTTTTCAGTAGGAAATAGCTGTATTTGATTAAAGTGGGTGGACTTTTTTGTGGGTTTACAGTTTGTTTTTAACTATTTGCATAGTTCTGCTATAAAAGACTGTGATTCTAGCTGGGTAACATCAACTTACTGTCAAATATAGTGCCAATTCAAACATTCCACAAAGCATTGCTCATCTCTTCCACTGAGGGAAAAGCTATACTTCTTCACGTAGCAGGTTATAAAAAAAATTGCTGATGGTAAAAGGACTAGCTGAAGTACATACATAATAGTCCACCTCTACTAAAAAATACTTCTTTTAGAGTCAGCTATGAAATTCTAGTAGCCTCAAACCTTTAATTTGGATTATTTGAGTAAATGTAAAATGCCCAAAACTGTACATAATTATGTCTTTTTTGAGATGTCGACCTTCATTTTTTAGTTGAGCTAATGAAACTCAATAATTGGCCAACAGTCTTTAAGGCATAAAGTGGGACGGACACCATCAGTACTTTTAACCCAAAACAATGAAATCACTGTTGGCATTAGGATTATGTTGCTTTTTGTTCAGATAATTTTTTTTTCTTGGAAAATACGTGCATACTTTGGGTTCAATGGTGCCAGAAATATTAATGTTAGCTATGATTAAGTTTCCTTCAACCAATTTGTCACTCAAACAATAAAGGTGAACTTATCTGTAAGTCAGATGCCTGAAAATGGTATAACCCAGTTATACTCTCATGTTAAAGCCTTTTAAAAAAACAACAATAATTCTGGCCCTTGAAGAAAGTGAGTTGTACCACGTAATATAAAATCTTTTTCTGTAGCTAGTAATAATTTCCTACAGGAAAGCTTGAGGTGGGTATGTCTTCATTTGAGGAGAATGTAATTTGAGACTGGACACTTCCAAAGTAGAAGTTTGAGTTAACTCAGTCAACTTGTTTTTAACTTTTTAAAAGGAATCTTGAGAGGTCAGTGGTGTCTACTGGAAGGCAAGAACTTGGTTCTGGCGGTGAGACCACCACACATGGCTTGTAGTGTTTGCACTTAACTTCTGTACCTAGGTTCCTCTGGCTGTCAAGTAGGGATAATAGTAATTTCCTGCTTTGACTTCTCTGGCTGAAGATGATACATTAACACAAATTACTATTATTAAAACATAATGCATGCATGCATGTAAAACACCAGCGTGGTGTTCTTTTCATGCTCATATAACATGTATAAATACTGCTCTTCCATGCACTCTTCACTTTAGGTCAGAGGAGAATAGCATGCCACTAATCCAATTCTCAAAATATGGAGGAAATATATTCTTTAAAGCTCCATATCATCCTTTTGAGAAGCACTAAACCTGCTAATCCCTCATGGTCTCTGTAGCAATTGCATTATGGCCCCCATATTAAGCCTTTGGCACCTTTTCAAATGTTGGCTAAATTACTTTTTTCCTGGAGACTAGAACCATCAGGGAAAGGCTACGGTAATGAAATTTGCTAGGGACATTAAAATTTTGGTTGTTTAACATTTAACTGAGTATCAACAACGTGTTAAAGTGCTATCTAAACAGATAATTAGCTACTCGCTGCGCAGTGGGCTCTGTCTAAATTTAACTGTGAAATTAGGCTTAGGGAATGCGAAAATAGGAAAAGAAATTTTCTCAAGGGAAACGGTGGTGTCAGCACAGCTGAGGAATGTCACAATAGCTACATTTCGTCAATTATGATCGTCATCAGGGCATCTCTAGGAGCAACGCAGGACAAGGTTTCTTCTTAAGTGCATCCTGAAACTAGGTGATGGAAAGGAGTGGTTGCAGGAGACAGGCTTACAGGGGACGACAGAGGCAACAGGCATAGACTGCGAGAGAGAAAAAAAAGGGGTGGAGGAAAAGAGGTATTTTAACCCAGCGCTGGAAGAGAGGTTGGGAGGCGGAAATTAAGAAAGAAAAAAGAGCGGCGGGCAGGGGGTAGAACTGTGTGTAGCCTTGGAGATGAGTAAAACATTGTAAGTCAGTGGATGGAGGTCGGGGAGACCCTAGTGACTGAAGGGGGAGGACAGCGTGATCTTGGCGGCAGACAAGCATTAGTTTAGCTGCGACAGGCGGCTAAATCCTTGTTTGACTTTCTTCCTATTGGAGCACATTTGTGGCTCTCTGGAGGCGACGGCAGGACCAACATAAAATTAATGGTGTCAGGACTGAGAACCTGTGTCCTCTGCCTCCAGCCCCCCTCAGGACAGTCGAAACTGTCCACCACCCCCGCAGAACCGCCGATGGCTGTGGCTCCAAGGTTAAGCCACCAGGGCTGTGCGTGGCGGGCAAATAAAGAGGTCAAGGCGAGCAGCTGCCGGGGTGAAGGAGGGTCGTGGTGGTTCACGGACGCTCCTCTCACGGGCACGTGTTTAGCACTTCCCGAGGTCGCTTTCCCGCGATCAGTTCATAGGAAAACAGGGAGTGAAAATAAAATTACACGTGCGAACATGCAAATGAAACAAAACCAAAGGAAAACACTACGGCACTACAGGCACTCCGACCGGGGAAATCCAGGCCTCCTGTTGCCAGTCGCCGGGGGAGGATAGCGGACAGCCTGGCGGTCAAAGAAGCGAGAGAGAGAAAAGCAAACCTTCTGGGGCCCCTCTCCTTTCCCGGCTCCGTTGACCCTTTCACCAAACTGCCCACCCAGAGAAAGGGGCAAGAAAAACGGCTGTGCAAACGTGCCTCGGCAGACTGGGGGGGAAGTGGGGCTGGGAAGAAAGGAGGGATTCGGAGAGCTCAGCTGTCCCGGGAAGCAGGAAGGAGGAGAAAGTCTCTCAGCCCTCGGCGAGGAGGGAGATGACTAGTCCGGCACACTATGTCCAGCTTCCCAGACAGGAACCTTTCGCATGGGCAACGGAAAGACAGCCCCATCGTGCCTTCCCCTCCCCCGCCTCTCGTCCGGTCCCCGCCAGAGGGAGACCGCCGCTCGGGGGAGCCTAGCTGCGAGCTGGACTGTCCCACTGCCCTCCGCCTCGGTCTGAGCAGGGGCCGCGGTGGACCAGCAAGGGGCGGAGTGGGCGAGACCATTGGAAACGCTGGGAAGGGGGACGAAGCAGGAACGCGAGGGGCGGGGCCTACTAACCTATTCCAGATTTTCCTGTCCTCTTTAAAGCCCTGCTTTCGGAGAAACCCCGTTATCAAAGAGGAGAAAAGAGATTTTGGGTTTTTTTGAAAGGGGAGGGGCGTGTGTAGGAGGGCGGGGTGGGAGGAGTCGGGCTTTCACTCCCGGATCAGACGTGAGCGCGAGTTGCGCGGGCGAGTCCCTGCGCTCTGAGGGTCGGCTTCCTCTCCCCCTCCCGTGCGGGCGGGGTGGTGCGTTCCGAGTTCCCAGGAGTTCGAGGCGGGCGGGTGCCGGTGGGGGGAGGGGAGTGGCGGTGGTGGTGCCGGCGGCGGCGGCGGGCGGCTCCCGCCTCAGCCTCTGCAGTGGCGTCGGCGACGGCGGAGTTGAAGCAGCCGCGAGTGCTCGGCAGAGTGTCAGCCGGCGGTGACGGCTCAAGAACTGGGAGTTAGGGACGCGCGCACCGGACCTTCCGCCGCCGCCGCCCACAGCCAGAGGCGCCGGGGCCCGGGGAGCCGGGGGGCCGGAGAGCGAGCTGGCCGGGGGGAGGGTGGGGGATGGCGCGGACCCTGGGGCCGGCTCCGCTGTGTCCCGGAGGCGGCAAAGCACAACTTTCCTCCGCTTCTCCCCCCGGGGCCGGGCTCCTGCTGCCGCCCCCGACGCCACCGCCGCTGCTGCTGCTGCTCTTCCCGCTGCTGCTCTTCTCCCGGCTCTGTGGTAGGTGAACCTCGGCGGCCGGTGCGGGCTGAGGGAGGCGCGACCGAGGGTCCCGGGGCCGCGGCCGGGCCAGCGTGGGCCGCTCTCCCGGGCGGGAAGCGGTTGTGTTCGGCGGTTGGCTGCGCGAGCGGGTGCCGCGGACTTTGGCTGGAAACTTTTCGCCGCGCCTGGGGCGAGGCCGGGGAAGGGCCAGGGCCGGCGACTGCGGCGCCGGCCGCCCGCTCTCCTCGCTCGCGGCCGCGCCGCTCCCCACGCTGCGGGCTGGGGTTCGGCGACGGCGCTTTCCGCCCGGACGCCGAGTGCTTCGTGCGCGTGGCTCCTCCGTGTTTGCTCCGGGGACCGTTACTTCCTCGCCTATTCGCGGAGGAAGCCGAGAGCGCGGACTTAATGTGCTGGGGCTAAGGTGACGAGATGCACGTTTGCCGCCTCTTTTTTTCCCGGGTGAAACTTGAGCTGTGAGCCAGGATACCTTTAGGGACCAGAGCTCGACGGAATGAAGCCTTCGGGTTCCCACACCTCATCGCCTTCCACCCTGGAGAAGCACCATGTTAGCCCACCCTGCAGCATCCCCTACAGTTTTCTTCGGTCCTCCGGCCACTTTCTGCCCTGGCAGCCTCTGGATCGCTTTGCATTGAGTCCGTCGCTGCCTTCCAGTTTGTGGGACGTCTGTCTCACTGTGTTTATTTTAGCAAACGCTATTTGTCCTCAGGACTTCGATGTATGTGTAAAATACCTGATTGCATTGACCGTGCCCCAGCTGTTGCGATCAAAACAAGCCCCACGCCTCTTCCCTTTCTTCCCACGTTGTCTTATAGTTTTGTCATATTTGGGAGGTAGTCTCTTTGTAAGTTCACTTCCTAGGTATCAGAGACTAGAAGCCTACTTGTTAAGAATAGCTTTAAAAAACAGAAAAAGAAAGATCTCCGTTTCATGCAAGAGAGGTGGACTTAAGTGACCCTTAATGGAAGGCGGCGATGTGGGAAAGTAAGGCCACCGGTCTTTGGGGACTGGCTCTGTCTTTTGGTAATACCGGAACACTGCAGGACGTTATTCATTCGATGACTCTTACTTGGTGAGGAAAGTGCAGAAGGAAAACTTAGGCTTGCTCAAAGCGTGTTTTACCTGAGACATTTTTACTGGTACCTAAGTCTGCGTTGGATATCAGTGTTTAATGAAATCTTAAATGAAACCAGGAGTTTTACCAGTATTTACTACAAGGAGAGATGTGTGCGGATTTATTGGATGGTGTGATTTAGAAGAAAGAGAATCCTGTACCCCTGTACCGTGTAGGTGTGTCAGGCTAGCTGGTTATGAGGGAGGCAAAATTTTCAAAAGATTGAGTGCCTCTTATAGGCTGAGAATTTCCACTACCAAATCACCGTCACGTTTCAAGCACTGTAATGACACGTTCTGATTTACAGAGTATAGCATGATAGATGGCATGTTAACTAATCTACATTGTTTCTGTAGTCCCTCTCCCCAGATGTTTGGTTCCACTACATAAGTCTTAATGCTGTTACCGCTTTAGATTGATGCGAGATTCTAGATTGAATTTGTGTACCTTCTTTTCCATTCAGGAGGGTTGTGGATTACAGTTAGGTGGGAGGAAGGTGGGAGTGGATGTTAACAGTTTACTGTTCTGACTTAGATTGTGTTAAGGACTGAGAGAATATTTGTATCTCCAGTAAAGTTTTATCTAGCTAGGCAAAGCCCCGTAGAAGACTGAAGCAAGGTAATATGTACAGTTAATACAAGGAAATTGAACCCGGGTAATAATTTCATAGTGAATGTGCAAGTGAAATGTTGATTACTTTTTGAAGGAACACATTGGTTTTCACATGGAAGAAGAAAAGACTTAAAAAAAATCTCTTCAATAATATGCTGTTGGAGGGATTTGATATTTTAGAGTCCTAAAAATTCAAGTAGTATAGGCAAATGGACTGTGATTTAGAGAGGTGTAAATTAAAGTTTTTAGAGTCAACTCAGCTTGTAGTTGTAGAGACAGACACTAGTTTTGTGTCACTGTGCACTGCTCATTTAAAGAGCTTCCTTTTTTTGGGCTTATAGTGTTATAACACCCTAATTTGTGAACCCTTATGACAAGTTTTTAATATCAACCTGTATTTTAGAATTCAGTCTTTGAATATGGCACAGTTGTCCTGATTTATGGATACTTAGTAAGTATGGAAACGGAATTTTCTTGTAACCTGTTCGTTGGTCTGATATTCATAGTACTACTTAACAAGGTTTGGCACGTACTGATGTTTGAGTTGTTTATTTATTTATTTATTAAAATTTTATTGAGGTATAGTTGATTTACAATGTTGTGGGAGTTGTTAGTCTTAGAGTTGAGAAGATTTTTAGGCTTTAAAGAGATGACTATATGATTTGTTAATCAGAATGCTTTACTTTTTTTTTTTTTACCACATACAGATTCATTATTATTATTTTTTTGCTGCTGATATTTTTGATATTATGCTTACATTTAGCATGGCCTTAACTATGCTACACTTCTGCAATACCATCTATTAGCACAAGATAATTTTTATGTCATGTTAATTTTACTGCTGTAAAAACCCTCGCAGTCAAACTGGTAGACATGATATTCTGTAAGCTATAAAAAATTAATTAGATTTGCTGTTTTGAGGGTGTACATTATCTGTCTTATTTGAAGAACTGAAATTTTAAAATGAGAATTTTACAGGTTAACCAACTGTCAGGGTTGGTTGGTTTTTTGGGGTTTTTTTGTGTTTTTTTTTTTAAAGCCTAAGAAAGTCCTAGGTGTAAAGGTCAAGAGAACTAGATTTTTCAACACTATCTGACTTGATATAAACCTCATTTATTTAATTATGGAAGTCCATATTTCTTTATAATGGCAATAATCAGTTCATAGGTGATCAGATTTATCTTACTTTCCCTTCCAACATTTTTTCTTGAGGAGTAGAGAATATTAGGATACGGTATTGATGAAAGAGAAGGTAGACTATTTGACCTAAGTTCCAACTTTTTCCATTTTCAACAGGGCTATATCTTAAATGGATATTTAGAAGGTGATGGAAAAAAGATCTAATATGATGATTGAACATTGAACAGCACTTTCAGAACTCCCTATGTTCATGGCGCTTGATAGGAACTTGAGGACAAAACATGAATGAGGCAGAGTCCTGGCTTCAGGGAGCTTACAGCAGTATGATAGACATAACGTAAACAGATGGATAGGACAGCTCAGTATTTATGATAGAGATCTGCATGAGGTGTACTGTGGGTTACCCAGAAGAAGGATACCTAACCCATTAGGTAGAGATGTTAGTGTAAACTGAGAAAAAAAATTGCTTAAAAAAATTCAGTTGAGTTAGATTTTCTTATTGAGATTAGACATTGTGGTAGGTGGAATAAGTTTGCTCTCTCTCTGCAGTTTATGATTTAGATGCTAAATAAACAGTTTTATTCTGAAAAATGACTGCCACTTACTAGCTGTGTGAATTGTTGGCAAGTTATTTAACCTCAGTAAACTTAAGGTTTCTCGTCTTTTCAAAAAAAGGTTAATATCAGTTTGTCTATAGAGTTCTTGTCCTCTTGCCTGTAGAGGATTAAATGAAAGAATAAAATAAAACACTTAGAATGCATGGAATGTACATTCAAATTTTAGCATTTATTTTATTGCACATTATAAACCAACCAACCTAATATTTGTCATTCTTAAATTCTACGCTGATGACTTGAATAATTGAGTTTTCAAGTTGATTGACTTGCCGTATTTGTACTTTATGTCTTTCAGTGTATAGCCTAGTCAGTGCTCTTTAAATATTTGTTAAATTTACCTCAGGTAAATAATCAGATGACCAACTTTCAGAATGTTAGGATATAGTGAAATTAACTCAATGGTGTAGTTGTATGGAACCTAGTTGAATCATCCCTTAATGATGTAGAATGCATTTTAGGACTGGGCAGTTCTATACGATCACCCAGAATGTTAGTGGTTATATTGAAAAATGTGGAGTTGAAGAGGGAGTCATGATTTCACTTCTACCCTATGAAGTTACTGGTAGTTTCAGGTTGGAGCCTGTAATACATATTGCCCATATGAATCTTTCTGCATTCAAAACAGATATAATTGGAAAGTGAACCAAATTTAAAAGGACGCAAAAAAGACCAAATTTTCCTTTTTGCATTTAGCTACAGAATCAGAAATAGGAATTGGAAAAAGCTGGGCAATTACATATTTGTGGGTGTGTGTGTATTTACCATTTTACCTTGTTTAGTCACGCTTTTATATATATATATATATATATATATTTACTGATTTCAGCAACTGATGCACATTTTGCATCTGTGTAGTTAAGGAATAGAACTTACGGCTTCTTGCCTATTATTTGAAAATTGTTGAAGAGAAGCTGGCTGTGATACCCTTGTTAAAAAATAGTATTTTGGCATTCTGTAATTTACCCCTTAAAAAATTAGTGAGTTAATAATATATTGCTATAGCATATTCTGTAATCTATTAAAGTCCTCATAAAATTGACAGTACTGGCTGTATGGTTTGTGAAAGATGTGGCATTTGATTAATAATGGCTATTGTGTAAATGTTGGATAAAATCAAATAACCTTTAAGTAAGTAATGGAATTATTTTGTGTACCAGGAACTCAGATCTAAAAATCTAAGCACCATTAATGTCATACTTTTGATTACCTTTTATATTTTTATCTAAAATTGTCTTGCACCCATATGCTTTCCTAAACTTATGATTTTTCTGTAAGGCTCTGACATAGTTTAATTATGTACATAAATAAAGTTGTGTATTTAAAATTTAAAATTTTAGTGAGGGCTGCCCCCTATAAGTCTAGATACAGCCATATTGCAGGTACTATAGTTGTTTTGGAAAGGATATTGTATTGCATACTTATGACTTTTACATGTTCTCTTTAATATAACATCCAAGGAGGTTATTTTTCTTGTAACCCTATTAATTGCCCAACATTCATTCTGCTAATTAAGATCAGTAGGAAGGAAGTACCTTGTAGTGTTATGAGTAGATATTCATAAACTGGAATTTGAGGCATGTGTAAAAACATACCAGCTCATAACTGGTTTAAATGACTAAGAGTTGATAGTATGCTTTTCAGCGTTTCTGACGATTATTTTGTAGGTGTAAGATAGTAAATTATACATGTGACTCTATAGATAGGAGAGGTTGTAATAGTTTCTTCTTTTTTTTTAACTTTACTTGTTTTCTTTTAACTTTAATAGTTAAAAAAAAAAAAGAAAGGGACTACCCTGGCTGTCCCCTGGTGGTTAAGACTCTGAGCTCCCAGTGCCGGGGGCATAGTTGCAATCCCTGGTGGGGGAGCTAAGATCCTGCGTGCCACAGGGTGCTGCCAGAAAAAGTACAAAAAAAAATCAAACTTGCTCTTTTAGATAGGTTGGCTATTGTACCAGTAGAGGCTCTTTACTTTAAGCTCGCAGGTTTCTTCAGAAGAAGTAAAATTTTTAAAAGAGGGTTGTCTATAAATCACTATTCTCAGCTAGCCAAGGTCAGCAAATGTAGGGTACGTGGATAGGTTCAGATCCTAGTTTCTAGGAAATCTTTTTCAAAAGAACATTCCAGGCCCCGCTATGGACTTACTGGATCAACATTTTTTGCAAGTGGAGAGTGGGGAGTGGAGCCTGATGATTGGGGCATTTGTATTTTGAGTGACATCTTCAGATGATTGTTTCTTCCCTGGATGGGTGCTATTTTTACAGCATTTTTATATATGATTTGACCAGATATGGTCATTATTTTGTTCACTGTTGTACCCTCATGTGCTAGGCATGTAGTGGGCACTCAAATTTCTTTATTTCAAGTGCTTAATAGAAAAATAAAATTTAGTCTAAACCAGCACTGTCCAATAGAAGTAATGTGAACTATATACATAATTTTAAGTTATGGTGCCACATTAAAAAAGTGATAAAAGAAACAGGTGAAACTAATCTTAATATACTTTATTTAACACAGTATAACCAAAATGTTATCATTTTAGCATGCAGTTGATATTAAAGAATTGAGGTATTTTACCTTTTTTATTTTTGTAGGAAGTCTTTGAAATCTGATGTGTTTTACACTTACAGATTGTTGTTTGGATAAGCTATATTTCATGTGCTCAGTAGTCAGGTATGGCTGGTGGCTACCATATTGGACAGTGCAGGTCTAAGTAGGTTATGCCCTTCTCTAGCTCTTACTCATAAGGCCTAAAATGTTATTACTCTTCCTACCTACTCAAATTCTGAAGCGCCCAGTTTAAAATTAATTTTCTCGGTAAAGCCTTGCCTTACCACTTCTTTCATACAGTGAGCTTTTCTTCTTTATAAAGTAGTTACTCTTTTTATTCATTATCTAGTAATTTAATTGTAAGTTGTTTTGTGGTGTGTGCTCTTTGCAGTAAAAACCTTGCCTCAGGCTTCACTGTATGTCATCAGCATGCATCACAGGATAAACACAAGTTTTTCTGTAAACTATATAGGTTTTAACATGTCAGGGAGGAAGAAATTTTTCTCTACCCTTCTAGGTTCTTCTGGCTGGTCTAAGAGTTACATTGACATGAGACAGATTAACAGGAGAAAATCAAACAAAAGTTTAAGGGCATGTATACATGGAAGAGACCCAGGAAAACTGCCAGAAACCCTCACCTTAAATACCAACTTCTGCTGAAGACAAAAGAGGGTACTGGGGGTGGCAATTTGGGACTTCAAAGGGGAGAAAGGCAATTCACATGAAGATGGAAAAGCAAATGTTTGGTAAACAAATTTTGTTGGGCCTTGCAGAGACTATGGGACACAGAGTGGACTCTGATCTCTAGGCCCTGCTGAGTTTCCCCACCACACTTAACCTGTACTTTTTGCAGATATCTCTGGTGATAGCTCAATTCCAGGAATAGGCCCACTATCTAAATTTTTTTAAGCAGTTAGGGGGAAGGTCAAAGTTTCTTCCTGAGTCTTTTGGGCCTTGATTGTTTTCAGCTCAAAATAATCGTGTGCCAAAGAGACGTTGTGGGGTGGTAAGTTTTGCTCCCAAACATTTGCTTTTTTTTCCCTGTTAATAACTTTAAGGAATTGACCAAATTTGCTATACAACAAAATGGTATCAAGAGAATACTCGGTTTATGATTTCATCTTCCATGTTGAAATAAAATAATAATGCAGAATAATAGCTGTAATAAGTAACTACAAAAACTTTTCTGGATTTGACTTCATTTCCTATCTGATGCTAGCTATCTTTCAAATCCTTAGTCCCTCGAGCAAATTGTGTTCATTTTTTCATGCTTTTAAGTTTAGAGCAATGTTTGCCGAAGTGTTTAATAGAACACTAGTCTCAGAAGATATGTTTTTGGGAGAAAGAACTGTGGTTGAATACACTTGGGAATGGGAAAAACTAACCATCATGGAAAGTCAGTATGTGCATTAGTTTATTAATGGTTTAAGAAATTCTTTAGTAAAATATTCTCTTTTGCAGTGTAATTAAACAACCTGTTATGCTGCAGAAGCTTTGTTGTACAGGACATGCTATAGGAAATACATCCTTAGAGAGCTTTGTATATTTGATATTATGTTGACGTTGCTTCTATCTGTACCTTCCAAGATAGGGGAGGAATGAATATATATATATATATATATATATATAAAATACAAATAACTTATTTATTTAATTAACTAAAAAAGGTTGATAGGCTTTAAAGACATTACTTGGTGAGAAAATTCTTTGTTGGCTTTTCTTTTTTCCAGAAATTCCTTTTGCTTTCTTTATCTCTGTCTCTTTACTCGCCGTTGTGTTACCCATTTTGAATCTGAGGTATTTGCGAAATTGACCTAGGAGGAATACAATTCTTCCTCTTTGGTATGGCAAAATTAGCGGTGTATTATTTACCCCAGGATATATGTAGTTTAAGCAGCTTCTGTGGGATATACCTCACTTTATGTATAACACATCACACTCTGGGTCTGAGTTTTAGGAATAGAGTGGGTTTATTTAAGATAGCTATTCTCTTTTGTAATGGAAGTGTACCAGTGCTGTTATTGGGAAGGACATGAAAAAATCAAGAGGCAGATATAAAAATAGGTGTACACAGCTAGGACTCCAACTTAGCATTTGAGAACATCATATATAATTAAGAGCGTGCTGGACTCTTCTAATTGCTTCATTTCAGAGGAAATACAAAAGTATTAATGAAATAAATGTTAGTACTGGGAAACTGTGGTAAGATGAATTTCATATAGTGACTCTTTCTATGAGTTATCCATGATAGACATGATTGTTATTACTAAAATATCTGAGGCCATGGGTTTCAAAACTTATTAATATGATATCTAATTTAGTCATAGCTACTGTGGGGTAGATTAAGATTTCATTTCACAAGTGTCCTTGTCATTATGAACTCCAAACTCCCTTCTAATTTGATTTAGATTAGAGATAATCATTCATGGTTATAAGTTCAATTTAATGTTAACTAAGTCAGACAATAGTCTATCTTTTATTTAAATCTGCTTAGTGATACCCTGGTTCCTTTATTTTAAATGCACAATTTTTAAAAAGGCTCTCTATTTATTTATTTTTTACTGAAGAGATTCAGATGGGAGAAGGTACATAGCTAACAGTTCTATCCTTCTCATTGAGGGCAGGGCTAAAACGTTATAGCATTTTTCACTAAACCATGAGTCTGCATATATTAATTGCTGTAGCAGCTACTGTAAATCCAAATCTCTGATTTCTGCTTGTTAAACTTAAAGGAGGTAAAACATTACCACCAACAAAAACTTTGAGGAACATATGCAAATAGTGCAGATGTATTGAACATCAACTTTTATAGTAGCTTCCCTATTCCTATAAGCAATTCTGAGGTTATAAATATATGATTATTTTGATGACATAGTTTCATTTGCCTAGTCCACATTAAAACCAGAGTGAATTTTAACTTTGAAATAACAGTAAGAAACTCTTCTTAAATTGTTACCTTCTCTTTGTTGTACACTAGTACAGTGTCAAAGATTCGTTATTTTTCTTTTAAAGCTGGTATAGTCTTTTCAGTTGAATGACAAAAAGAAGGTATATCAGGGCTAGAATTAGTAATACTAATGAAAACATCTTTCCTAGCAAGAAATAAGACTGTTTAGACTGTTGACACTCTTTTCTGTATTTAAGATAGATTTTTACATTTTTCAGTGAAAAACATTGTCGACTTTTATTTAAAGATTTTTAAAAGAGGTAGCAATTATGGTGGCTATTTTGAAACCATGCATTGTTTATCAAACTTATTTTCCATATGTGTATAAAAGGATCTGGGCTTTCATATATTTTTGTTATGTTTATAACTGATAGTGAAAATGTTTAAATATATAAGTATCTGGTGAAACTTTTATACAACATGTTAAAAAGTCTCTTGTAAAAGCTTTAACACTAACAGCATCTGTTAAAATATAAAAACAAATCTGAAGTTCCCTAAGAAAAATACATTATTTTTCTTTGAGGATACTACTGTTGCTTTGCTGCCCTCTACAGTCATCTAAAATAGTCACTCTTGACTTTTCTCCCATGAAATGATTAAAATACTTCCTTGACTTGTGTGCTTTAAATTTCAAGAGTGGGTTGAATAATATTTACTGTCAAAATATGACAACGTTTTAATTAATCACAACAGTTGATCTATACCTGTAATGCAAAAAATAAAAGGTTTACAGATTGAAGCAGGGGATGGATTGGGGACTATTGCACATCAATCAGGGAACAGATGATAGATAGAGCACCAACCGAGTGATAGGTAGTGTAGAGGATATCACAGTGGAATAAGATGTGATGGCTGCTCCCAAGCTTATAAATCCATTTGTAAGACTAACTGCGTGTTAGATATCTGTAATAGCATACCAAGTAGTATGATACAGCCTAAGAAGATCAGTAAGGCTTGGAAGAGTCAGGGAATGCTAATTAGAGGAATTGAAACTTTTGAGCTATATCTTAAAGAATGATTCGAGTTCAGACAGGTAAAACAGGGTTATTTCAAACAGGGGAGAGAATATTTATTAAAACATAAAGCACCTGTTACACAGAAAGGGCTATGCTAGGACCCTTGGGGTCTTTGCCCTTAAGAAATGTAACATTTAATTGTTAGCAGATTTGGAATTAGAAAATGGTGTGTGTGTGTGTGTGTGTGTGTGTGTGTGTGTGTGTGTGTGTGTG
>NW_020837945.1:57570146-57790156 GCF_003676395.1 Aethalodelphis obliquidens
TGTGTGTGTGTGTGTGTGTGTGTGTGTGTGTGTGTGTGTGTGTGTGTCTGTTTTATACCCAGTTACTTAAGCTTTCTGCCTGTTTCAGTCCTTATACACTTAGCTAAATAATAGCTCCTTTATCGAGTTGCTGTGAAAATTAAATGAAATCCTTATTAAACTGCAGTAAAGTGCTTTACAAATACAGCTATCCATAACGCAAGGGAAAATGAATTGTCTCATGTTAGAAATATAAAGTGTTGTGAGATTGCAGAAGAAGGAGCAGTTTAACTGGGAATGGAGGAAGACTTAATAGAAGACCTAATTTTCTAGCTGAACCTTGAAGGAAGAGTTTTCCATTTCTGAGGGAAGTCAGTGGAAAAGAGAGCATTCCAGGCTGAAAAGATCACTGGACTGAGGACTCTGCGGAAGGAATTAATGTTTCCATGTGGTTCAAGTATGAGCTTTATGGAGGGAAGTCATAGATTTTAAATACTTTGCTGATACTGAGGAGATTAGACTTCGTGTGGGAGGCAGTGAGGAGCTTTTGAAGGCAGGTAACTATTGTCTGTCAGTGATTTGAGAATATTTTATAGCTCTGATAGCAAGGTAAAAGATACACGGGAGATATGAGAGACAAGTGAAAGGGAAAACCATTGCTGTTGTCCATAATGTCCATAGTGTTGTCCATCCAAACATGGTGTTTGGATATCATAGGTGAGGAGAGAAGAGTTGGATATGAACTTATGTTTCTCTCTTGAATGACTAGAAAAGTATAGTAGAAGGATTGATGAATCGATTTGGTAACCTTTTGGAGGCATTTTAATTGTGCCTCTGGGGCATATTTTAGAGCTGTAGTTGGAAATTTGTTCTGAGAGGGTAGTGGGGGAGGATGTGGAATTGGGAATTATCAGGATCCAGGTATTTGGATTAGATAAGCTGTTTAAAGGAGAGAGGAGATGGGGGGGGGGAGAAGAGAAGAGAGAAAGGAAGGAAGGGGAAGTAGGGAGCGTACTGGAAAAAATTTTAAATGTTGAGGTACTTTGGGGATTTCCCTGGTGGTCCAGTGGTTGAGACTCTGTGCTCCCAATGCAGGGGGCCCGGGTTCAATCCCTGGTCAGGGAACTAGATCCCACATGCCACAACTAAGAGCCCGCGTGCCGCAACTAAAAAAGATCCTGCATGCTGCAGCTAAGACCTGGCGCAGCCAAACAAAAAAAAGGTTGAGGTACTTTGATTAGATAAGAGGGAAGGAGGGAGGGGAGAAATAATCTGGGAACAAATTCTTACTTGATAAATAGACCAATACATTTAGTAGTTAAGAGAAGTGCATTGATGACTTAGTAATTTAGTACAAGTGGTTAGGAAAAGGGTCAAATTCCAAAAAATTAACTAATGAGGGGATAGTGAAGAAGTAGTAGGGTAGGGCCTGCTCTTGGGAAAGAGGAACATGAGCAAATAATTTGAGGGGGAAGAATAATGTATCAGTTATTGTGGGCTGAATGTGTTGTCCCAATATTCCTATGTTAGAGCCCTAACTACCAATCTGGTGGTGTTAGAAAGGGTTCTTTGGCAGGTGATTAGGTTTAGATGAGGTCATGAGGTTAGAGCCCCCATGATGGGATTGGTGCCCTTATAAGAAGAGAAAGACACCAGAGCTTCCTTCTTCCACCATTTTGAGGATACAGCAAGAAGGTAGCCATCTGCAAGCCAGGAAGAGAGTTCTCACCAGAACCCAAACCATGCTAACACGCTGATCTCGGATTTCCTATCCTCCAGAATTGTGAGAAATAAATGTGTGTTGTTTAAACCACCCAGTCTGTGGTATTTTGTTATAGCAGCCTGAGCTAAGACATCAGTGAAGGTTCTTAATTACGAACACTTCAAACTTAACTTTGATTAAAATAAAATTTATTGAAGGATATTGAGTGGTTCACGTATGGAAATGAAGAACCAAAGGAGGCTAGGCATCTAGAAACATATCCAGAACCATAGCCAAGATAATGTCTAGGGGCAGTCTGTCAAGGTCATTGCTTTCTGCCCCTTGAAACACTGGACAGTGTAGCTTTGCCTATTATACTGACATTGCTGCTCTTAGAAACTAGATACGGTTATTGCCATAGCCCAAGAGTATATATTTTCCATGGCTGTCCACTACAGAAAATTGAAGAAAAGCTTTTTAATTTTTATTATGAGACTTCTCTGTCTTTGGTAGGGGGATGGGAAAAGAACATTGATATGGCAAGGTCCAGGAACAGAAAGTAAGTGGAAACATTAAAAACACAGATGAGAGAGGCTAATCTTAGAAATGGTGAGGGGCTCTTCTTTCTACTAGGCAGAGAAAAAGAAAATGATAGGTGAAAATACAGAGAGATTTCCAGGTATAAGAGGGAAGTTCTGGAGAGGATTTCATCTTTATTGATTTACGTGATAAACTTTGAGAGTGCAGGGTGATGTTGGGACTTAGTAGTAGAACCTGTGGGCAGAAATGGAATAAGTCATCAATTAAGAATGAATAAAATGAAGTTAGAAGTCAATTGTTATTACTAAGGAAGAGAGAAGGATTTGTGATTAGAAAGTAATGGGAAAGGGGCTTCTGGAGTGCTGGTAAAGATTTATTTCTTGACCAGGATGATGGTTTTGTGGATATGCTTACTTTGTAATAGTTCTTACAACTACATACTTACCATTTATACTTTTCTGTTTGTGTGTGTATGTATATATACTTTGTTGAGTCTTTTGGATTTTCCATCTATACAGTCATGCAATCTATGCATAATTAAAGCCTTATTTCTCTCCAATCCTTATACTTTTTTTTCCTTTTCTGTTGCTTATTGCACTGGCTAGGACCTCCACTATTGATGTTGAATTAAAGTGGTGACCGCAGGCTCGTTGTCTCATTCCTTATCTCAGAGGTAAAAAAGTGTTCAACATTTCAAAATTAAGTATGATGTTTGCTGTAGTTTTTTTTTTAATAAAACTTTTTTTTATCAGTTTAGGAAAATTTCTATTCCTAGTTTGCTTAAGAATTTTTATCATGGAGTTTAATTTTATCAAGTGCTTTATCTTAATTTTGAGATGATCATATACTTTTTTAAATAATGTGAATTACATTAAAAAAATGTTAAGCCATCTTTGTGTTTCTGGAATAATACCAGTTTGGTTTTGATGAATGTATCCTTTATTATAGGATTCAACTGACTTTTTAAAAAAATTTTTCTTCACCATCTATGTTTATCAATTAAATTGGCCTGTAATTTTCTTTCCTTATGATGCTTTTGCCAAGTTTTTGTATCAAAGTCATGCTAGACTCATTAAAAAATATGAGAATTGCTGCATCTTTTTCTATCCTGTGTAAGAGTTTAAGATTGGTACTTTTTTTTTTTTCGTAGAATTAGTTGGTAGAACCATCCTAGCCTGAAATTTTTTTTTTATGGGAAGGATTTTTAGTTACAGTTCATTAAATAATCATGGTACTGTCTAGATTTTCATTCTTTTTGTGTCAGTTCTGGCACATTGAGTTTTTGTAGGAATTTGTCAATTTCATGGTTTCAAATCTTTTGACATGAAGTTGTTCATAATGTTCTCTTACTACCTTTTTAGTGCCTGGAGGGTCTGTAGTAATGCCCCCCTTTCTCATTCCTCATGTTCGTATTTTGTTTTTTTGTTTTCTGGATCAGTCTTGCCAGGTGTTTATCAATTTTATTAGACTTTTCAAAGAACCCATCTATGACTTGTTCTTGATGCTCTTTACGTTTGTTTTCTGTTTCATTATTATCTGTTCTACATTTTCTGTTTTTGGAGGGTTTATTTCCTATTCTTCTATTTCTTGAAATGAATGGTTAGATTATTGATTTTTATCATTTCTCTTTTTCTTATACATGCATTTGAGCCTATAAGTTTTCCAACTAAGGTCATATTCACAGGTTAACACCTCCTAATTGCTCTTTCTGCATCTGTATTTTTTCCACTGTAATATGTGAACTTCTGCTACATTAATTTTTCTAGATAATGTTTTTGGCTTCCTGTATTTTCACTCTTCAGTATTACCTATTTTTTCCCTCTTGCTTATTTACACTTTCCCTGACTTGACTTTAAGCTCCTGGAGGGCAAGGAATGTGCCTCCTCTTCGTCCTTTCTCAGCATAAAGCCTGGTCAACACAGGTAAGTGTTAAATAAGTGTTAGCAAGAAATACGGATGTGCAAACAAACTGAATTAAGAATTTGCCGGGCTTCCCTGGTGGCGCAGTTGTTGAGAGTCCGCTGGCTGATGCAGGGGACACGGGTTCGTGCCCCGGTCCGCGAGGATCCCACATGCTGCGGAGCGGCTGGGCCCGTGAGCCATGGCCGCTGGGCCTGCGCATCCAGAGCCTGTGCTGCGCAACGGGAGAGGCCACAGCGGTGAGAGCCCCGTGTACCGCAAAAAAAAAAGAATTTGCCTTTCTGACTTCATCTCTGTTATTTGTTACCAATACTTAGATTTTTCTTCTCCAAACTTCCCTTGCATTTTCTGTTTCTGTGAATCTGTTTACTTTTGTACTTCTTCCCATAGTGCCCATTCTCTGCTTGGAAAAACTCACCTTGCCTAAGATCCGGCTTAAATTCCACTATTTTCCCACAGATTACCAAACAAAATTAGGAATCACTAGTTTGGGCTTAGCTGAAGGAAAATTTCACTTTTTAGATGCAACTTTTCTCACCCTACATGCTTCTCTCATTCGTTCTCCCAATTTTCTGTTTTCACCCTTAACTATGGTGACTTTCATAAAGGTGATATAACCCGGTTTGCCTTGGAAAGTCTAGGCTTACAACTGTTTTTCTGGCATAATTATCAATAATACTCCTCCACTTCCTTTCACTCTAAAAAATGTTTTGGCTTAGATGACAAATTATATGATTGCTCTACCATACATCCATTGCCTTGCATGTCTTATTTTCTCTTCTAGATTCTCACATCTTGGAAGTCTCAGGCTATACTGTTTTCTACCTTATAATACGTAGTACTTAATATTCAGTGAATGAAATGCAGTAAATATTTGAGCTCTTACTGTGTTTCATACATACTTGTATTTTTTCCATATTAGCTCACTTATTTTTTCAACCTAGACTTGTAATATCTAATTCCTTGCCCCAGTGTTTTTCACTTAAAGTGAAACATCTTGCAAAATCCTCACTCTAAATCAGTTCAGCTGTACAAATTCTTATGCTTACTTCTCAGCTACTAGTGGGACTTGGGGAGAAAAAAAAAATCATATAACCATGCAGATTCGTGCCCCTAAAGAATCAGGCTTTAGCTTCAACTGGACCTCAAACAGTTTTTCTAGCAATCCTCTTTTTGGTTTAGTCAGTGCATGCTCCCATGTTTGAATTTTTTCTTTTAAATTTTACTGAAACCTTGTTAATTAGGTGATAATAGTCCCATTTTATAGGTGATAAAACAGGCTCTCAAGTACCCAGGGTCACACTGGTAATAATTTAGAGGTCTGTGTATTCTTAAATCTAGGTTAGTCTGGCTCCAAAGTTCTTGCTTTTTTATTCCATCCTGTTCCACCATTTGCAATTTTAATTCTTATTCTTAGGTCTGAAAAGTATTACACTACTTAGCCATAAGCTCCATGTACTTGTTTAGAGGTACCTCTTTTAAAATGGTAAGTTTGAGATTTTTTGATTATGTTGTGTAAATGTGTGTATAAATTTTTAGGTGTATCATTGTAGAAGGCTGTCATTTATGAGGATTGATAATACATCAGTGTCTTTAAAGCACTAGTTCTTTACAATGTCTGCTTTATCTGAGAATATTTACATGTTCACAGGCCTTCTGCTTTTTATGTATCATTTATAATTAGGTTAAAGTAAATTTAAGGATCAGAAGTAAATTCATCAGTATGGTTAAAAAACAGTTCCCTTGGTTGAAAATTGTTTACTGTTGATTATAAATTTTTACTGCTGTAATAACAGTAAGGCCTAAGATAATATAATTATTATAGTGTTTTGGGGAATACATTTTATAATGGTGATTGAAACTCATAATTTCATTAGTGTTTAAAAATTGCTAAAATTTCAGTTTGAAATGGGAATTGCAAGAGCAGATTCTTAGTAATTGTTATGAAAACCCATCTCCCATGCATTTTACCTCTAGTGGAAGTAGTGCTTACTTAAGAACTACAGCCCCCCTCTACTTTTTATTTTGAAAGTCACTGAGCTTTTGATTGTCTCCATTAATAGCCATTCTAGGTTTTCTTTCTGTGAAATGTTTAGGATTTATTCATAATGTGCTCAGCATGATGGAGTTGGAAAGATTACTTTTCAAAGCCAAGAGGCTTCTTGTCTGTGTTTTGCCACTAGCCATATGATAAGGGCAAATCACTTCACAGTCTCTGTAAAATGAGATTAGATCAGATGTCCTGTAAATTCTCTTCCTGATCTAAGATTTTGTGCTTCTGTTCTGAAAATATAAAGGAACTGTACTTAAAAGCATAAGGTGAATTCAACTAAAGGGAACCTTTATGTGGGTTGATTAAATCAAGGTATTTTCCTTATTTGAAATTAAAAGGTAGTGACTGAGAATAGATGATGGAAACAGCATTTTAGAAAGAGCATTTTATAAAGGCTGAAATTGCTACTTAAAGATTGGTAAAGATGTCCAGTGGCATGAAATTTATCTTTAGTGTTAATGTATAGGAAATACTGTAGTAGAAGTTTGCTGTTTCTTGAACCTGTTACTTCCTGTGTTGGTTACATATAAATCATTTTTATAGAAATCTAAACCTTAAAAAAATTACCTCTTTGGGGCTGATTTTTTTTTAGCTTTGTAGAAAACTCAGACCTGTAGTTAGAAGTTAACCTTTATTGAATTCCACTCTAAAACTGTGCCATCTAGAACTTTCTGCAATGAAGCAAATGTTGTATAGCTGTAGTCTTCAGTATTACAGTCACTAGCCACATGAGGCAGCTGAGCACTTGAAATATGGCTAGTGTAACCGAAATTTAAAATTTTATTTAATTTTAATTAATTTAAATAGCCACATGTGACTAGCTGCTGGGACAGAGTTGTTCTATGAAATGCTAAGCACTGTGCCATAGCATAATTAGAAGACTTCAGTTCTAGTTCTCTACTGTGTCATTTCTGATTACTGCCCTTTACCCACTTTGGACTTAGCCTTCCCTTCAGTCTTATTTTATTTATATTTTGGCCTCATACTGGATCTTTGCGTAGCCTGGAATCGTCTTCCTAGCCAATGAAAATCTTAGCCTCGAAGGCACAGCTTAAATGCCACCTCCTGCAAAGCTTTTCCTGATCCTCTGGACTATAGCAAAGGCATTCTTATTATTTACATGACCTGTGGTAAGTCTTTTAACCCTTTTGATTCTTAATCTGTCATATGAGGTACCTATGTACCTCACAGTGTGGTTTTTTTGTGTGTGGGAGGGGTGATGAGGTGTGGGGGTCAGATGAAATGGTGTATGTAAAAGCGCTTTGATAATTTTCAAGAATACACAACTGTAAGCTGATGATGTGGTGTGAAAACTGAGTCTCAGAAAGATTGACTTTCCCACCGTCTCCCATTTTCTGCCTCACTTTACTTAATACTTCAATCCCAGTAATTATTTAGCTACATTGGTTTTTGTAATCTCTAATCGTAATTTCCTTCTTGACTAGTTTCAAGTCTGTAGTCTACCACTGAAATCATTTCTTTGCCTGCACATCAACTGCTTGCTCATCTCTCTTCTAATTGTGCTAGCCTGGTGAAACTCTCAACCTAGCTGAAATCTTTACTCTCTGCCTTGTTAGTTTCTCCAGTCAGGCAGCTGAATGCTGATTGATGTCACTGTAATTCAAGATTAGTAAATACAAGTGGCTCTTGGTACTACTCTGAAATCATACATTTTCCTAGTTAGTGGTTCTCAAACTGTTTGGTCTTGGAATGTTTTTGTGCCCTTAAAAATTATTGAGGGGACTTCCCTGGTGGTCCAGTGGTTAAGAATCCATCTTGCAATGCAGGGGATGCTGGTTCGATCCCTGGTTGGGGAACTAAGATCCCACATGCCAGGGGCAACTAAGCCCACGCACTGAAACTACAGAGCCCACGCTGTCTGGAGCCCGTGTGCTGCTACTAGAGAGAAGCCCATGTGCCGCAATGAAGAGCCCATGCGCTGCAACGAAAAATCCCACGTGCCTCAACTAAGACCTGATGCAGCCAAAAAATAAAATAAATCAATGTTAAAAAAGATTGTTTTTTAATTATTGAGCACTACAGTGAGCTTTTCTTAATGTGGGTTTTATCTGTCAATATATATTTGGTTAAAAATTAAAACTGAGAAATTTAAAAATGCTTTAATTCCTTCAAAAATAATAAACCCATTACATATTTTTATGAAAAATAGGTGTTTCCTATAAAAAATTTAGTGGTAAGAGTAGCATTGTGTCTTATTTTGTGAATGTCTTTAATGTCTATCTTAATTGACAACAACTGGATTTTCATACCTGCTTCTGCATTCAGCCTGCTGAGTATCATGTTTTATAGCCTCTGGAAAATCTACCATATACTCATGACAGAATGAGAATGAAAAAGACAAATAAGATCTTAGTATGACTGAAAATAGTTTTGACTTCATGAACAACCAGAAAAGGTCTTAGGTAATCTAAAGGGTCTCACTTTGGGTACTGTTACTTCAGTCTATCTACTCTTTCCCCACAATTGTTTTACACCTTATTTCTTTTTACGCTTCTAGGACCTCCTCTTATCTCATATGAAATCCTTTCTGTTTTAAAGAGAAAAGAGAAGTAGTCAGAAAAGAACTTTCACCACCATTATCTACCAACCTATCTGTCTGTACTGGTAGTCTCTGCCTGCTATAGCTGATGCACAATGAAGGGCCAACAGTATCTCTTCTAGTCCTGTCCCATACTGCCTCTTCTCAACAGTTGTCCCTTCTCTTGTCTCTTAAATTTTTTCAGTCATTTCAGTCAGCTTAAAAATATGCTATAACATCTCCCATTAAAAAAGTACTCTCCCTGACCCATCATCTTTCTTGAGCTGCTTGCTGTCTGATCTCTTTCTCTGCCCTTATGGTAAAGATTCTCACAAAAGTTACATGTATAATAAATGTTTTCCAGTCCCTCTCCTATTCTCACTTTTTTATAAAAACAGCCTTACTGGGCATAAGTGGCATATAATAAGCTTCACATATTTAAGGTGTACAGTTTGTTAAGTTTTTTTTTTTTTTTTTAACATCTTTATTGGGGTATAATTGCTTTACAATGGTGTGTTAGTTTCTGCTTTATAACAAAGTGAATCAGTCATACATAAACATATGTTCCCATATGTCTTCCCTGTTGCGTCTCTCTCCCTCCCACCCTCCCTATCCCACCCCTCCAGGCTGTCACAAAGCACCGAGCCAATATCCCTGTGCCATGCGGCTGCTTCCCACTAGCTATCTACCTTACTACGTTTGTTAGTGTGTATATGCCCATGACTCTCTCTCGCCCTGTCACAGCTCACCCTTCCCCCTCCCCATAACCTCAAGTCCGTTCTCTAGGAGGTCTGCGTCTTTATTCCTGCTTTACCCCTAGGTTCTTCATGACATTTTTTTTTCTTAAATTCCATATATATGTGTTAGCATACGGTATTTGTCTTTTTCTTTCTGACTTACTTCACTCTGTATGACAGACTCTAGGTCTATCCACCTCATTACAAATAGCTCAATTTCGTTTCTTTTTATGGCTGAGTAATATTCCATTGTATATATGTGCCACATCTTCTTTATCCATTCATCCGATGATGGGCACTTAGGTTGTTTCCATCTCCGGGCTATTGTAAATAGAGCTGCAATGAACATTTTGGTACATGACTCTTTTTGAATTTTGGTTTTCTCAGGGTATATGCCCAGTAGTGGGATTGCTGGGTCGTATGGTAGTTCTATTTGTAGTTTTTTAAGGAACCTCCATACTGTTCTCCATAGTGGCTGAACCAATTCACATTCCCACCAGCAGTGCAAGAGTGTTCCCTTTTCTCCACACCCTCTCCAGCATTTATTGTTTCTAGATTTTTTGATGATGGCCATTCTGACTGGTGTGAGATGATATCTCATTGTAGTTTTGATTTGCATTTCTCTAATGATTAATGATGTTGAGCATTCTTTCATGTGTTTGTTGGCAGTCTGTATATCTTCTTTGGAGAAATGTCTATTTAGGTCTTCTGCCCATTTTTGGATTGGGTTGTTTGTTTTCTTGTTATTGAGCTGCATGAGCTGCTTGTAAATTTTGGAGATTAATCCTTTGTCGGTTGCTTCATTTGCAAATATTTTCTCCCATTCTGAGGGTTGTCTTTTGGTCTTGTTTACGGTTTCCTTTGCTGTGCAAAAGCTTTGAAGTTTCATTAGGTCCCATTTGTTTATTTTTGTTTTTATTTCCATTGCTCTAGGAGGTGGGTCAGAAAGGATCTTGCTGTGATTTATATCATAGAGTGTTCTGCCTATGTTTTCCTCTAAGAGTTTGATAGTTTCTGGCCTTACATTTAGGTCTTTAATCCATTTTGAGCTTATTTTTGTGTATGGTGTTAGGGAGTAATCTAATCTCATACTTTTACATGTACCTGTCCAGTTTTCCCAGCACCACTTATTGAAGAGGCTGTCCTTTCTCCATTGTACATTACTGCCACCTTTATCAAAGATAAAGTGTCCATATGTGCATGGGTTTATCTCTGGGCTTTCTATCCTGTTCCATTGATCTATCTTTCTGTTTTTGTGCCAGTACCATACCGTCTTGATAACTGTAGCTTTGTAGTATAGTCTGAAGTCAGGGAACCTGATTCCTCCAGTTCCTTCTTTTGTTCTCAAGATTGCTTTGGCTATTCGGGGTCTTTTGTGTTTCCATACAAATTGTGAAATTTTTTGTTCTAGTCTGTGAAAAATGCCAGTGGTAGTTTGATAGGGATTGCATTGAATCTATAGATTGCTTTGGGTAGTAGAGTCATTTTCACAATGTTGATTCTTCCAATCCAAGAACATGGTATATCTCTCCATCTATTTGCATCATCTTTAATTTCTTTCATCAGTGTCTTATAATTTTCTGCATACAGGTCTTTTGTCTCCTTAGGTAGGTTTATTCCTAGATATTTTATTCTTTTTGTTGCAATGGTAAATGGGAGTGTTTTCTTGATTTCACTTTCAGATTTTTCATCATTAGTATATAGGAATGCCAGAGATTTCTGTGCATTAATTTTGTATCCTGCCACTTTACCAAATTCATTGATTAGCTCTAGTAGTTTTCTGGTAGCATCTTTAGGGTTCTCTATGTATAGGATCATGTCATCTGCAAACAGTGACAGCTTTACTTCTTCTTTTCCGATTTGGATTCCTTTTATTTCCTTTTCTTCTCTGATTGCTGTGGCTAAAACTTCCAAAACTATCTTGAATAAGAGTGATGAGAGTGGGCAACCTTGTCTTGTTCCTGATCTTAGTGGAAATGCTTTCAGTTTTTCACCATTGAGGATGATGTTTGCTGTGGGCTTGTCATATATGGCCTTTATTATGTTGAGGAAAGTTCCCTCTATGCCAACTTTCTGCAGGGTTTTTATCATAAATGGGTGTTGAATTTTGTCAAAAGCTTTCTCTGCATCTATTGAGATGATCATATGGTTTTTCTCCTTCAATTTGTTAATATGGTTTATCACATTGATAGATTTGCGTATATTGAAGAATCCTTGCATTCCTGGAATAAACCCCACTTGATCATTGTGTATGATCCTTTTAATGTGCTGTTGGATTCTGTTTGCTAGTATTTTGTTGAGGATTTTTGCATCTATGTTCATCAGTGATATTGGCCTGTAGTTTTCTTTCTTTGTGACATCCTTGTCTGGTTTTGGTATCAAGGTGATGGTGGCCTCGTAGAAGGAGTTTGGGAGTGGTCCTCCCTCTGCTATATTTTGGAAGAGTTTGAGAAGGATAGGTGTTAGCTCTTCTCTAAATGTTTGATAGAATTCGCCTGTGAAGCCATCTGGTCCTGGGCTTTTCTTTGTTGGAAGATTTTTAATCACAGTTTCAATTTCAGTGCGTGTGATTGGTCTGTTCATATTTTCTATTTCTTCCTGATTCAGTCTTGGCAGGTTGTGCATTTCTAAGAATTTGTCCATTTCTTCCAGATTGTCCATTTTATTGGCATAGAGTTGCTTGTAGTAATCTCTCATGATCTCTTTTATCTCTGCAGTGTCAGTTGTTACTTCTCCTTTTTCATTTCTAATTCTATTAATTTGAGTCTTCTCCCTTTTTTTCTTGATGAGTCTGGCTAGTGGTTTATCAATTTTGTTTATCTTCTCAAAGAACCAGCTTTTAGTTTTATTGATCTTTGCTATTGTTTTCTTCATTTCTTTTTCATTTATTTCTGATCTGATTTTTATGATTTCTTTCCTTCTGCTAGCTTTGGGGTTTTTTTGTTCTTCTTTCTCTAATTGCTTGAGGTGCAAGGTTAGGTTGTTTATTCGAGATGTTTCTTGCTTTTTAAGGTGGGCTTGTATTGCTGTAAACTTCCCCCTTAGAACTGCTTTTGCTGCATCCCACAGGTTTTGGGTCATTGTGTCTCCATTGTCATTTGTTTCTAGGTATTTTTTGATTTCCTCTTTGATTTCTTCAGTGATCTCTTCATTATTAAGTAGTGTATTGTTTAGCCTCCATGTGTTTGTATTTTTTACAGATCTTTTCCTGTAATTGATATCTAGTCTCATGGCATTGTGGTCAGAAAAGATACTTGTTACAATTTCAATTTTCTTAAATTTACCAAGGCTTGATTTGTGACCCAAGATATGATCTATCCTGGAGAATGTTCCATGAGCACTTGAGAAAAATGTGTATTCTGTTGTTTTTGGATGGAGTGTCCTATAAATATCAATTAAGTCCATCTTGTTTAATGTATCATTTAAGGCTTGTGTTTCCTTATTTATTTTCATTTTGGATGATCTGTCCATGGGTGAAAGTGGGGTGTTTAAGTCCCCTACTATGAATGTGTTACTGTTGATTTCCCCTTTTATGGCTGTTAGTATTTGCCTTATGTATTGAGGTGCTCCTATGTTGGGTGCATAAATATTTACAATTGTTATATCTTCTTCTTGGATCGATCCCTTGATCATTATGTAGTGTCCTTCTTTGTCTCTTTTAATAGTCCTTATTTTAAAGTCTATTTTGTCTGATATGAGAAGTGCTACTCCAGCTTTCTTTTGGCTTCCATTTGCATGGAATATCTTTTTCCATCCCCTTACTTTCAGTCTGTATGTGTCTCTAGGTCTGAAGTGGGTCTCTTGTAGAGAGCATATATAAGGGTCTTGTTTTTGTATCCATTCAGCTAATCTGTGTCTTTTGGTGGGAGCATTTAGTCCATTTACATTTAAGGTAATTATCAATATGTATGTTCCTATTCCCATTTTCTGTATTGTTTTGGGTTCGTTATTATAGGTCTTTTCCTTCTCTTGTGTTTCTTGCCTAGAGAAGATCCTTTAGCATTTGTTGTAAAGCTGGTTTGGTGGTGCTGAACTCTCTCAGCTTTTGCTTGTCTGTAAAGGTTTTAATTTCTCCATCAAATCTGAATGAGCTCCTTGCTGGGTAGAGTAGTCTTGGCTGCATGTTTTTCTCCTTCATCATTTTCAGTATGTCCTGCCACTCCCTTCTGGCTTGTAGGGTTTCTGCTGAGAGATCAGCTGTTAACCTTATGGGGATTCCCTTATGTGTTATTTGTTGTTTTTCCCTTGCTGCTTTTAATATGCTTTCTTTGTATTTAATTTTTGACAGTTTGATTAATATGTGTCTTGGCGTATTTCTCCTTGTATTTATCTTGTATGGGACTCTCTGTGCTTCCTGGACTTGATTAACTATTTCCTTTCCCATATTAGGGAAGTTTTCAACTATAATCTCTTCAAATATTTTCTCAGTCCCTTTCTTTTTCTCTTCTTCTTCTGGTACCCCTATAATTCGAATGTTGGTGCGTTTAATGTTGTCCCAGCTGTCTCTGAGACTGTCCTCATTTCTTTTCATTCTTTTTTCTTTATTCTGCTCTGCAGTAGTCATTTCCACTATTTTATCTTCCAGGTCACTTATCCGTTCTTCTGCCTCAGTTATTCTGCTATTGATCCCATCTAGAGTACTTTTAATTTCATTTATTGTGTTGTTCATCGTTGCTTGTTTCATTTTTAGTTCTTCTAGGTCCTTGTTAACTGATTTTTGCATTTTGTCCAATCTATTGTCCATTCTATCTCCAAGATTTCGGATCAACCGTACTATCATTATTCTGAATTCTCTTTCAGGTAGACTGCCTATTTCCTCTTCATTTGTTAGGTCTGGTGCATTTTTATCTTGCTCCTTTATCTGCTGTGTGTTTTTCTATCTTCTCATTTTGCTTATCTTACTGTGTTTGGGGTCTCCTTTTTGCAGGCTGCAGGTTCGTAGTTCCTCCTGTTTTTGATGTCTGTCTCCAGTGGCTAAGTTTGGTTCAGTGGGTTGTGTAGGCTTCCTGGTGGAGGGGACTAGTGCCTGTATTGTGGTGGATGAGGCTGGATCTTGTCTCTCTAGTGGGCAGGTTCACGTCTGGTGGTGTGTTTGGGGGTGTCTGTGGCCTTATTATGATTTTAGGCAGCCTCTCTGCTAATGGGTGGGGTTGTGTTCCTGTTTTGCTAGTTGTTTGGCATAGGTTTTCCAGCACTGTGGCTTGCTGGTCGTTGAGTGAAGCTGGGTGCTGGTGTTAAGATGGAGGTCTCTGGGAGATTTTCGCCGTTTGATATTATGTGGAGCTGGGAGGTCTCTTGTTGATCAGTGCCCTGAAGTTGGCTCTCCTACCTCAGAGGCAGAGCCCTGCCTCCCGGCTGGAGCACCAAAAGCTTTTCATCCACACGGCTCAGGATAAAAGGGAGAAAAAGTAGAGGGAATTAGTAGAAGTATGAGGAAGGAAAGAAGGAAAGGAGGGTAGGAAGGAAGGAAGAAAGAAAGAAAGAAGCAAAGAAGGAAAGAAGGCAAGAAGGAAAGAAAGGAGGGAGGGAGGGAGGAAGGAAGGAAGGAAGGAGGGAAAGAAGGAAAAAAGACAGAAAGAAAGAAGATACAGTAAAAATAAAATAAAGTATAATAAAGTTATTGAATTAAAAAATTCTTATTTAGAAAAAAAAAAAAGGGACGGAAAGAACCTTAGGACAAATGTTGGAAGCAAAGCTATACAGACAAAATCTTACACAGAAGCATACACATACACCCTCACTAAAAGAGGTAAATGGGGAAAAATCCTAAATCTTGCTGTCAGAGACCACCTCCTCAATTTGGGATGATTCGTTGTCTAAAGGAGGGAAGGAAGGACGGAAAGAAAGAAAGAACGAAGGTAAAGTATAATAATGTTATTAAAATTAATTATTAAGAAAAAAAATTAAAAAAAAACATGGACGGATAGAACCCTAGGACAAATGGTGGAAGCAAGACTATACAGACAAGATCTCACACAGAAGCATACACATACACATTCACAAAAAGAGGAAAGGGGAAAAAATCATAGATCTTGCTCCTAAAGTCCACTTCCTTAATTTGGGATGATTGGTTGTCTATTCAGGTATTCCACAGATGCAGGGTATATCAAGTTGATTGTGGAGCTTTAATCCGTTGCTTCTGAGGCTGCTGGGAGAGATTTCCCTTTCTCTTCTTTGTTCTCACAGCTCCCAGGGCTCAGCTTTGGATTTGGCCCTGCCACTGCGTGTAGATCGCTGGAGGGCGTCTGTTTTTTGCTCAGACAGGATGGGGTTAAAAGAGCCGCTGATTGGGGGCTCTGGCGCACTGAGGCCGGCGGGGACGGAGGGGCACAGAGTGCGGGGCGGGCCTGCGGTGGCAAAGGCCGGCGTGACTTTGCACCAGCCTGAGGCGCGCTGTGCGCTCTCCCGGGGAAGTTGTCCCTGGATCCCGGGAACCTGGCAGTGGCGGGCTGCACAGGCTCCGCGGAAGAGGGGTGTGGAGAGTGACCTGTGCTCGCACACAGGCCCCTCGGTGGCGGCAGCAGCAGCCTTAACGTCTCCCGCCCGCCTCTGGGGTCCGCGCTTTTAGCCGCGGCTTGCGCCCGTCTCTGGATTCCGCGCTTTCAGCCGCGGCTCGCGCCCGTCTCTGGGGTCCGCGCTTTCAACCGCGGCTCGCGCCCGTATCTGGGGTTCGCGCTTTTAGCCGCGGCTCGCGCCCGTCTCTGGAGTTCCTTTAAGCAGCGTTCTTAAACCCCTCTCCTCACGCCCCAGGAAACAAAGAGGGAAGGAAAAGTCTCCTGCCTCTTCGGCAGGTGCAGGCTTTTCCCCGGACTCCCTCCCGGCTAGCTGTGGTGCACTAACCCCTTCAGGCTATGTTCAAGCCGCCAACCCCAGTCCTCTCCCTGAGCTCCGGCCTCAGCTCGCAGCCCCGCCCGCCCCGGCGGGTGAGCAGACAAGCCTCTCGGGCTGGTGAGTGCCGGTCGGCACCGATCCTCTGTGCGGGAATCTCCCCGCTTTGCCCTCCGCACCCGTTGCTGTGCACTCCTCCGCAGCTTCGAAGCTCCCCCCTCCGCCTGCCGCAGTCTCCGCCCGCGAAGGGGCTTCCTAGAGTGTGGAAACTTTTCCTCCTTCACAGCTCCCTCCCACTGGTGCAGGTGCCGTCCCTATTCTTTTGTCTCTGTTTTTTCTTTTGCCCTGCCCAGGTACGTGGGGGGTTTCTTGCCTTTTGGGAGGTCTGAGGTCTTCTGCCAGCCTTCAGTAGGTGTTCTGTAGGAGTTGTTCCACGTGTAGATGTATTTCTGGTGTGTCTGTGGGGAGGAAGGTGATCTCCGCGTCTTACTCTTCCGCCATCTTCCGCCTTCTCCCTGTTAAGTTTTAACAAAGGTATATACACTGTTGAGTCATCACTGCAATGAAGATAGTGAATGTTATCCATCACGCCCAAAAGTTTCTTTGTGTCCCCTATAAACCATCCATTTCATCCCTTCCTAACCCTCTTCCCCCAAGTAAGCACGGATCTGCTTTCTGTCACTATAAAGTAGTTGGCAATTTCTAGAGTTTTATATAAATTGAAACATACTCTATGTATGTCTTTTTCTGTCTTCTTCCAACATAATTATTTTGAAATTCATCCAGATTGTTGCATATATCTGTTTATTTCCTTTTATTGCTGAGTAGTATTTGGTTGTATGAGTATTCCTTTTAAAATTTTTTAAAAGACTTTATTTTTTAATAGCAAAATTGAATAGGACGTACAGTTTCTGTATCCCCCTTGGTCCATGTGTGTCTCCCCTTCCTCCCTGCAACATCTCGTACCAGAGTGGTGTACTTGTTACAGTCAATGAACCTGCACTGACATAACCCAAAGGCTGTAGTTTATATTAGGGTTCACGCTTAGTAATGTACATTCTGTGGGTTTTGGTAATTGTATAATGACATGTATCTACCATGATAGTATGCCAGGATAGTTTCACTGCCCTAAAAATTCTGTGTTTCACCTGTTCATTTCTCTATCCCCTCTAACCCCAGGCAACCACTGATCTTTTTAGTGTCTTCATAGTTTTACCTTTTCCAGAATATCATACAGTTGGAATCATTTAATATGTATCCTTTGCAGATTGGCTTTTAAATTTAACAATATGCATTTAAGGTGTCTCCGTGTCTTTTTGTGGCTTGGTAGCTCATTTCATTTTAGCACTGAATAATACTTCATTGTCTGGATGTACCACAATTTAGTTATCCATTCTCCTACTAAAGGACAACTTGGTTGCTTGTGTGTTTTGGCAATTATGAGTAAAGCTCTGTAAACACCCATGTGCAAGTTTCTGTGTGAGCGTAAGTTTTCTACTCATTTGGGTAAATACCAGGGAGCACAGTTTCTGGATTACATGGTAAGAGTATATTTCGTTTTGTAAGAAACCACCAAACTGTCTTCCAAAGTGGCTGTACCATTTTTCATTCCAACCAGCAATGAATGGGAGTTCCTGTTGCTCCACAACTTTGTTAGCATTTGTTGTTGTCAGTGTTTGGATTTTGGCCATTCTCATAGGTGTGTAATGATATCTCATTATTGTAATTTGCAATTCCTTAATGATATGATGTTAAGCATGTTTCCATATACTTATTTGCCATCTGTATATCTTCCTTGGTAAGGTGTTTGTTAAGGTCTTTGGTCATTTTTGAATTGAGTTGTTTGTTTTCTTGCTGAGTTTTAAAAGTTCTTTGTGTATTTTGGTTAATAGTCCTTTATTACATATGTATTTTGCAAACATTTTCTCCTAGTCTGTGGCTTGTCTTCTCATTTTCTTGATTATGTCTTTTGCAGAGCAGAAGTTTTCAATGTTGATGATGGCCAGCTTATCGTTATTTCATTTATGGAACATGTCTTTGATGTTGTATCTAAAATGTCATCACCATACCCAAGGTCATCTAGATTTTTTCATATGTTATAGGCTAGGGGTTTTCTGTTTTGTGTTTTACATTGAGGTCTGCAATCCATTTTTAGTTAATTTTTATGAAGGATGTAAATTCTGTGTCTTGATTTATATTTTTGCATGTGGATGTCCAGTTGTTCCAGCACTACTTGTTGAAAAGACTCTCTTTGCTCCATTACATTGCCTTTGTTTCTTTTAGAGATCAATTGACTATAGTAAAATTAATCTATTTCTGGGGTCTCTGTTCTATCAATCTGTTCTTTCACCAGTGTCACTGTCTTGATTACTGTATCTTTATAGTCAGTCCTCAAGTCATATGTCACTGTCTTGATTACTATATCTTTATAGTCAGTCTTGAAGTCATATGTTCTGACCTTGTTCTTTTCTGTCAGTATTGTGTTGGCTATTCTGTATCTTCTGTTTTTCCGTATACGTTTAGAATCAGTTTGTCAATATCCACAAAGCAATTTGTTGGGAGCAAGGATCATGTTGAATCTATAGATTAAGATGGGAAGAACTGACATCTTGACAAAATTGATTCAGTATTTTATGGAATATTCCATGGACTATTCCACGTTTATTTAGTTCTTTAGTTTTCCTTATATAGATCTGGTACATATTTTGTTAGATTTATACCAAAATATTTTATTTTTTGGGTGCTAATGTAAATGATACTGTGTTTTTAATTTCAAATTCTATTTGTTTATCATTAATATTATAGGAAAGCAGTTGTATCCTACAAGCTTGCTATAATTGCTTATTAGTTTGAGTAGTTATTTTGTTGATTCTTTCTGATTTTCTACATAGATGATCATGTGATTTGTGAACAATGTTTTATTTCTTCTTTTCTAATCAGTATATTATTTATTTCCTATTCTTATTGCACCAGTATGATGTTGAAAAGGTACAACAATGGGAACATCCTTGACTTGTTCCCGATCTTATGGTGAAAGCTTCTAGTTTCTCACCATTAAGTATGGTGTTAGCTGCAGGTTTTTTAAATAAATGTTCTTTATCAAGTTGAAGAAGATTCCTTCCTACTTGAGTATTCCTTTTTATTGCTGAGTAGTATTTCATTGTACAGGTATACCACAATTTGTTTATTCATTCACCTGTTGATGGACATTTGGGTTGGTTCCAGTTTCTGGCTGCTAAGAATGAAGCTGCTATGAACATTTGTGTACAAGTCTTTGTATAGGCACAAGCTTTTTTTCCCCCTACTGAGTAAAGATAAAGGAGTGAAGTTGGTGGATGATATGGTGCTTGTATGTTAAAGAAACTGCCAAATTATCTTCCAGTGAGGAGGTACCATTTTACAGTTCAACCAGCAATGTAGGAGAGTTCATTTTTCCACATTTTCTCCAACACTTGGTGGTGTCAATCTTTTTAAATTTTAGCTACTCTAATAGATATGTAGTGGTGTCTTATTGTGGCTTTAATTTGCATTTCCCAGATGATGTTGAACATCTTTTCACGTGCTATTTAGTGATGTGTCTGTTACAATCTTTTGCCCATTTTTATTGACCTGCTTTGTATTTATGGAGTTTTGATAATTCTTTATGTATTTTGAATTCAAGTGCTTTATCACCTATAAATCCTTTATCAGATTTGATTTGCAAAAGACATTTTCGCAGTAAGTGGCTTGTCTTAAGAAGTGTCTTTTGAAGAACAGAAAATTGTAAATTTTATGAAATCCACTGATTGTGCTTTTGATAACATATCTAAGAAAATATTTGCCAAGCTAAGGTCACAAAAATTTACATTTGTATTTCCATATTAATTTTAGCAGTAGCTTGTCAGTTTTTATAAAAAGGTTGATTGGATTTTGATTGGGATTGTGTTGAATCTATAGATCAATTTACAGAGAATTAATGTTTTAAATATACTGAGCACTCCCTCTTACAAGAGCAACGGAATCACCACTAACTGCTGAATAGTCATCGACAGGAAAACACTGGAACTCACCAAAAAATATACCCCACATCCAGAGACAAAGGAGAAGCTGCAATGAGATGGTAGGAAGGGTGCAATCACAATAAAATCAAATCCCAACTGCTGGGTGGATGACTTACAAACTAGAGAACACTTGTACCACAGATATCCAACCACTGGAGTGAAGGTTCTGAGCCCCACGTCAGGCTTCCCAACTAGTGGTCTGGCAATGGGAGGAGGAATTCCTAGAGAATCAGATTTTGAAGGCTAGCGTGATTTGATTGCACAACTTCGACAGGAGTGGGGGAAACAGAGACTCCACTCTTGGAGGGCACACACAAAGTAGTGTGTGCATCAGGACCCAGGGGAAGGAGCACTGGCCCCTTGGAAGACTGAACATGCTACTGTTGGCGGGTCTCTTGCAGAGGCAGGGGGTGGCCATGGCTCACCGTGGGGTCAGGGACACTGGCAGCAGAAGTTCTGGAAAGTACTCCTTGGTGTGAACCCTTCCAGAGTCCACCATTAGCCAAAGAGCTGGGTAGGCTCCAGTGCTGGGGTGCCTTCGTTAGGCACCCCAGCACTGGAGTGCCTACTTCAGGGAGTACTCCTTGGCATGAGCCGTCCCAGAGTCCACCATTAGCCCCACCAAAGAGCCCAGATAGGCTGTAGTGCTGGGGCGCCTCAGGCCAAACAACCAACAAGGAGGGAACCCAGCCCCACCCATCAGCAGACAAGTGGATTAAAGTTTTACTGAGCTTTGCCCACCAGAGCAAACTCTACCCACCACAAGTGGGTACCAACTCTACCCACCACAAGTCCCTCCCATCAAGAAGCTTGCACAGGCCTCTTAGATACCCTCATCCACCAGAGGGCAGAAAGCAGAAGCAGGAAGAACTACAGTCCTGCATCCTGTGGAACAAAAACCACATTCACAGAAAGATAGACAAAATGAAAAGGCGGAGGACTATGTACCAGATGAAAGAACAAGATAAAACCTGAGAAAAACAACTAAACAAAGTGGAGGTAGGTAACCTTCCAGAAAAAGAATTCAGAATAATGATAGTGAAGATAATGATAGAGAAGATAAGATGATAGTGAAGATAATGATAGTGAAAAGAATGGAGGAAAAGATGGAGAAGATGCAAGAAATGTTTAACAAAGACCTAGAAGAATTAAAAAACGAACACCTACAAAAATTAAAGAACAAACAAACAGGTGAACAGAACAATAACTGAAATAAAAACTACACTAGAAGGAATCAGTAGCAGAATAACTGAGGCAGAAGAATGGATAAGTGACTTGGAAGACAGAATGGTGAAATTCAGTGCCATGGAACAGAATAAAGCAAAAAAGAATGAAAAGAAATGAAGACAGCCTGAGAGACCTCTGGGACAAAATTAATTGCACCAACATTGACATTATGTACGGTTCCCAGAAGGAGAAGAGAGAGAGAGGACCTGAGAAAATATTTGAATACATTATAGTGGAAAGCTTCCCTAACATGGGAAAAGAAATAGCCACCCAGGTCCAGGAAGCACAGAGAGTCACAGGCAGGATAAACTCAAGGAGAAACACGCTGAGAAACATAGTAATCAAATTGACAAAAATTAAAGACAAAGAAAAATTATTGAAAGCAACAAGGGAAAAATGACAAATATCATACAGGGTAACTCCCATAAGGTTAACAGCTGATTTCTCAGCAGAATCTCTACAAGCCAGAAGGGAGTGGCATGATATACTTACAGTGATGAAAGGGAAGAACGTACAACCAAGATTACTCTACCCGGCAAGGATCTCATTCAGATTTGATGGAGAAATCAAAAGCTTTACAGACAAGCAAAAGCTAAGAGAATTCAGCACCACCAAACCAGCTCTACAACAAATGCTAAAGGAACTTCTGTAACTGGGAAGCACAAGAGAAGAAAAGGACCTATAAAAACAAACCGAAAACAATTAAGAAAATGGTCATAGGAACATACATATCAATAATTACCTTAAACGTGAATGGATTAAATGCTCCAACCAAAAGATACAGGCTCACTGAATGGATACAATAACAAGACCCATATATATGCTGTCTACAAGAGACCCACTTCAGACCTAGGGACACATACAGACTGAAAGTGAGGAGATGGAAAAAGATATTCCATGCAAATAGAAATCAAAAGAAAGCTGGAGTAGCTATACTCGTATCAGATAAAATAGACTTTAATGTTACAAGAGACAAGGAAGGACACTACATAATGATCAAGGGATCAATCCAAGAAGAAGATGTAACAATTATAAATATATATGCACCCAACATAGGCGCACCTCAATACATAAGGCAACTGCTAGCAGCTATAAAAGAGGAAATCGACAGTAACACAATAATAGTGGGGGACTTTAACACTTCACTTACACCAACAGACAGATCATCCAAAATTTAAATAAAGAAACAGAAGCTTTAAATGACACAATAGGACAGATAGATTTAATTGATATTTATAGGACATTCCATCCAAAACCAGCATATTATACGTTCTTCTCAAGTGTGCACGGAACATTCTCCAGGATAGATCACATCTTGAATCACAAATCAAGCCTCAGTAAATTTAAGAAAATTGAAATCATATCAACCATCTTTTCTAACCACAATGCTATGAGATGAGAAATGTGCTTTGTGATCGCCTGGAGGGGTGGGATAGGGAGGGTGGGTGGGAGGGAGACACAAGAGGGAAGAGATATGGGAACATATGTATATGTATAATTGATTCACTTTGCTATAAAGCAGAAACTAACACACCATTGTAAAGCAATTATACTCCAATAAAGATGTAAAAAAAAAAAAAGAGGTGCAAAAAAAGAGAGAAAGAAATGTATTATAGGGAAAAAACAAACACATGGACGCTAAACAATACATTACTAAATAACCAAGAGATCACTGAAGAAATCAAAGAGGAAATCAAAAAATACCTAGAGACAAATGACAATGAAAACACAACAATCCAAGACCTATGGGATGCAGCAGAAGCAGTTCTAAGAGGGAAGTTTATAGCTATACAAGCCTACCACAAGAAACTAAGAAAAATCTCAAATAAACAATCTAGCCTTACACCTAAAGGAACTAGAGAAAGAAGAAAAAACCCCAAGGTTGGCAGAAGGAAAGAAATCATAACGATCAGAGCAGAAATAAATGAAATAGAAACAAAGAAAACAATAGCAAAGATAATAAAACTAAAAGCTGGTTCTTCGAGATGATGAACAAAATTGATAAACCATTAGCCAGACTCATCAAGAAAAAGAGGGAGAGGACTCAAATTAATAAAATTAGAAATGAAAAAGCAGAAGTTACTATAGATACCGCAGAAATACAAAGCAACCTAAGAGACTACTACAAGCAACTCTATGCCAATAAAATGGACAACCTGGAAGAAGTAGACAAATTCTTAGAAAGGTATAACCTTCCAAGACTGAACCAGGAAGAAACAGAAAGTATGAACAGACCAATCACAAGTAATGAAATTGAAACTGTGATTAAAAATCTTCCAACAAACAAAAGTCCAGGACCAGGTGGCTTCACAGGTGTATTCTATCAAACATTTGAGAAGAGGTAAAACCCATCCTTCTCAAACTCTTCCAAAATATTGTACAGGAAGGAACACTCCCATACTCATTCTACGAGGCCACCATCACCCTGATACCAAAACCAGACAAAGATACTACAATAAAGAAAATTACATATCAGTATCACTGATGACTATAGATGCAAAAATCCTCAACAAAATACTAGCAAACAGAATCCAACAACACATTAAAAGTATCATACACTATCATCAAGTGGGATTTATCCCAGAGATGCAAGGATTCTTCAATATACACAAATCAATCAATGTGATACACCATATTAACATAACAAATTGAAGAGTAAAAACCATATGATCATTTCAATAGATGCTGAAAAAGCTTTTGACAAAATTCAACACCCATTTATGATAAAAAGTCTCCAGAAACTGGGCATAGAGGGAACCTATGTCAAGATAATAAAGGACGTGTGACATACCCACAGCAAACATCATTCTCAATGGTGAAAAACTGAAAGCATTTCCTCTAAGATCAGTAACAAGACAAGGATATCCACTCTCGCCACTATTATTCAACATAGTTTTGGAAGTCCTAGCCACAGCAATCAGAGAAGAAAAAGAAATAAAAGGCATACAAAGAGGAAAAGAAGTAAAACTGTCAACTGTTTGCACATGACATGATACTATACATAGAGAATCCTAAAGATGCCACCAGAAAACAACTAGAGCTAATTAGTGAATTTGGAATGAAGTTGCAGGATACAAAATTAATGCACAGAAATCTCTTGCATTCCTAAACACTAACAACGAATGATCAGAAAGAAATTAAGGAAATAATCCCATTCACCATTGCAACTAAAAGAATAAAATACCTAGGAATAAACCTACCAATGGAGGTAAAAGACCTGTATTCAGAAAACTGTGACACTGATGAAAGAAATCAAAGATGACACAAACAGATGGAGAGATATACCATGTTCTTGGAAGAATTAAAATTGTGAAAATGACTATACTACCCAAAGCAGTCTACAGATACAATGCAATCCCTATGAAATTATCAGTGACATTTTTTTACAGAAATAGAACAAAAAATCTTAAAATTTGTATGGAGACACAGAAGACCCCGAATAGCCAAAGCAATCTTGTGGGGAAAAAAACGGAGCTGGAGGAATCAGACTCCCTGACTTCAGACTATACTACTAAGCTACAGTAATCAAGACAATATGGTACTGGCACAGAAACTGAAATACAGATCAATGGGACAAAATTGAAAGCCCAGAGATAAACCCGCACACCTGTGGTCAACTAATCTATGACAAAGGAGGCAAGGATATACAATGGAGAAAAGACAGTCTCTTCAGTAAGTGGTGCTGGGAAAACTGGACAGCTACATGAAAAAGAAGGAAATTAGAACACTCCCTAACACCATACACAAAAATAAACTCAAAGTGGATTAAAACCTTAATGTAAGGCCAGATAATATAGAGCTCTTAGTGGAAAACATAGGAAAAACACTCTTTGACATAAATCACAGCAAGATCTTTTTTGATCCACCTCCTAGAGTAATGGAAATAACAAAAATAAATAAATGGGACCTAATGAAACTTAAAAGCTTTTGCATAGCAAAGGAAACTATAAACAAAATAAAAAGCTAACCCTCAGAATGGGAGAAAATATTTGGAAATGAATCAATGGACAAAGGATTAATCTCCAAAATATATAAACAGCTCATGCAGCTCAATATTAAAGGAAACAACCCAGTCAAGAAATGGGCAGAAGACCAAAATAGACCTCTCTCCAAAGAAGACATACAGATGGCCAAGAGGCACATGAAAAGCTGCTCAACATCACTAATTATTAGAGAAATGCAAATCAAAACTACAATGAGGTATCACCCCACAGCAGTTAGAATGGGCATCATCAGAAAATCTACAAACAACAAATGCTGTAGAGGGTGTGGAGAAAAGGGAACCCTCTTGCACTGTTGTTGGGAATGTAAATTGATACAGCCACTATGGAGAACAGTATGGAGGTTCCTTAGAAAACTAAAAATAGAATTACCATATGATCCAGCAATCCCACTACTGGGCATATACCCAGAGAAAACCATAATTCAAAAAGACACATGCACCCCAGTGTTCATTGCAGCAGTATTTACAATAGCCAGGTGGAGGCAACCTAAATGCCCGTCGACAGATGAATGGATAAAGAAGATGTGGTACATATACCATGGAATATTACTCAGCCATAAAAAGGAACAAAATTGGGTCATTTGTAGAGACGTGGATGGACCTAGAGACTGTTATACAGAGTAAAGTAAGTCCAAAAGAGAAAAACAAATACCATATATTAACGCATACATGTGGAATCTGGAAAAATGGTACAGATGAACCAGTTTGCAGGGCAGAAATAGAGAAACAGATGTAGAGAACAAATGTATGGACACCAAGGGGGGAAATTGAGGGGTGGGGTGAATTGGAAGATTGGAATTGGCATGTATACACTAATATGTTTGAAATGGATGACTAATAAGAGCCTGTTGTATAAAAAAATAAATTAAATTAAAAAATATTGAATCTTCTAATCTATGAACAAGTATGCCTTTCCATTTATTTTATTTAGGTCTTTAACTTCTCTCAGCCAATTTTGCAGCTTTTAACTATACTAGTTTTTCATAGCTTTTGTCAGATCTCTCCTTAGCCTATCTTTTTTTTAATGCTAAACAACAGTGTTGAAAATTTCTTCCCAATTTTTCATTGCTAATTCATAGAAATATAATTGATATTTGTGTATTGATCTTAGGTCCTACATAAGACTACTACCATCCTTGCTAATCACCCTTGATATAGTAGCTTTTTTGTAGATTCCATCTGATAGTCTACACAGATGATTGTATTTTCTGTAAGTAAAGACAGTTTTATTCTTTCCTAATCTGGATGCCTTTTATTTTGCTTTCTTGGCTGCTTGTACTGGGTAGAATCTTCAATATGAGGTTGCATAGGACTCAGGGAGACTGCCTGGTTCTTTACGTTCTCTCTCCCTAGTTGTGGCTCTGGAATTCACTATGGGCGGTAAGCTGAGTCCAGTAATCTGGCTCATCTGTGTGTTTGCTGTCTCTCGGGGATCATTCTCTTTTGTTGCCTGCTACTTATTGTCTTGATATGGTTGTTTCAAGCAGGTGGGTATATCCTGTTACTCTTCCTTGGCTAGAATCAGCGTGTCCATACTATCACACATCTAGTCCAATCAAGTTTTTATCCTCACCACTCACTAAAGACAGTTGCCAAATTCATTAGTTACTTATCAGTCCTCTTTTTTGGCCTATACAGCATTTGGAGTAATTGATCACTCTCTTTCTAGGTACTTGCTAACTTATTGTGCAGGATACTTCTTGGTCCTCTTCTTTCTTCCCTGGCCACCCTTTGCCGTCTTTCTTGAATTCTGTTTAACTTCCAAACCTTTAAATGTTTGAATGCTCCATGGGTTCTTAGTCTTTGTGTTGTTAATACTCTTTAGTGGTTTCATTCAGCCTAATTACTTTATATACCTTTTTATAGGTTGATTATTCTAAATTTACATTCTCAGTCCATCACTCTCTCCAGAACAGCATACTTTTATGTATTCAGCCACTTATAAATATATCCATTTGGTTGTGAAATAGGTATCACAAACTTAACAAGTTGAAAACTGCACTTCTGAACTCTACCCCTTAAAAATGCTCCACTTGCTAATTCTCATTTTGGTAAATGGCAACTCCACCATCCCACTTATTCAGGCCATAACTTTCGAGTAATTTTGGCTTCTCTGTTTATCTTTGACCCGATATTTGGTTCCATCACCAAAAATCCTATTTGGTGTGCTTTCAAAATACAGTATATCCAGAATCTGACCACTACTTAACACTGCCACTTTGATTAGTATGGTCCAGACCCCATCTTCTCTCTCCTCCTTTAACAAAATACATTCTTAACTGGAATCCTTGGTTTAGTCCTTTTAAAAGGTGAATTAGAATATGTCATGTTTCTGCTAAAAACTGTCTAGTTTTTCATTTTATCAGGATTAATAAAAGCCAAGTCCTACAAATGTATAGTCTGGTCCCCTGCTGCCACTGTGGCCTCATTTCCTGCCATTCTTCCTCTCACTTCACTATAGGGACACTGAAAGGTTCTTTTTTCCCACTTTTTCACTTTTTTCAAATCTCTGCTCCAGTGTTATTTTAAAAAGGCCTTCTTTTATCACTCTTTGATCAAAAAGTTACGGTTCTCTCGTAAAGTAATAAGCGTCCCTTTTACCTTCCTTTATTTTCCTCCATAGTTCTTACTATCTGGTATCTTTTTATTTTCTTGTTAATTCTGTCTTTCCAATTAGAATGTAAACCCTGTAAGGACAGGGACATCTCTCTGTTCAGTACTATTCCCAGCCCCTAGAACAGTGTCTGGAAACAAAGTACGTACTTAATACATACTGATAGATTAATGCCCTGGATTCTCTCAACCATTTTTGATATGTGATCCAAGCTTTTCCTTAGAGTATAGGATCTCCTATGATCCCAGAGTTAGAGATTCTTTCATACTCTAATAGTATTTGAGTTTTCAGCTTATAGTTTTCACATTTTATTAGTCACTTGGCTCTACTCTGTCTGCACTTATCTCTGTTTTGAGTGTTGTTTGGGGATATTGTTGAAAAGACTTTTGTTACATATTTGAAGTTGACGTGGCAAACATTTATCAGTTTAAAACAGTCAGACTAATTACTGAATCAGTGTGCTGAAATTGTTGAGGATACCTAGATTCTCTGATTTTACTAGTCTCTTGAAAATGTATACGTATTTCAGTCGTTGCTTTAAAAAATTATGCTGAATTTTGAGGAGTCTGAAAGGATCCCTACTTTAGAGATGTTTGGAAGTGTTGTTTGTAGTTGGACACAGCACAATCAATAAATGTTTCATTTGTATACTATTTGCATATACTTATTCTGTAGATCCTAACACTTGGAAGATCCTGGGACCTAAAATGTCCAAGATGCCTGTCATTTCTTGTAGGTTGAAAAGTAATATGTAGTAAATGATAATATTAAAATATCAAAAAGGATAGTATTAGAGATAGATTTGTGATGACTTCTTTTAGTTCTTGGCTCATTTCTTGGACAATTGCCACTTTACTCATACTTCCGTTTCAATCAGTTTTCTTTAATGTGATCTCTAATATGAATCTCAAGTCTTTCTGTTTGTTTTTGTTTTGAAAAAATCCGTAGAAGTTACATCAGTCCTCTATATACATTTTTTTTTCTGTTAGAAGCTTCTTGATCAATATATATATATTTCCTGATGACTTGAATCCTCTGGGTACTCTAAATACTCACTGAATGACTTTACAAATACACATGAAAATTCTGAACAGTTGTTTATTCTTGGTTCTTGTGTTTTCATGGGAGCCACAGGTAGGGGAAAAGCAATCCTTTCTCTCTTTCTCTTTGAAAGGATAATAAGTTCAGTTGATTAACTACAAAACTTTTTATTTGATTTATATCAAATAGACACACAGAGCAGAAACAGGACATCGTATCTTATCATGTTTTTCGTTGGCTTCTAGAGTGTGCAGTAGCCAGGATATTACAAAGTTAAAGTCTTGCCAGACATGATAGGTTCAATTCTTTGCTGTTCTTAGCCTCTTTATGTTGTAGGCTTTACATCACCATTAATGAAGAACATATTTCAAATAACTTAGATCTTTAGTAATAAACAGTTGTTTCTCCAATACACTTTTGCTCTCCAGTCAAATGCTCCAGTGAAGCTTCAGATGGGAAAGTGGGGGGAAGAAGAGGCTCAATGTTTGGGAGCTCTTGAGTAGTGAGGCATTCTAATATTGACCTTGGTCTAAGAACCACAAAGGAAAATCTGTTTCTCCACTTTTTTTTTTTTGCGGTACATGGGCCTCTCACTGTTGTGGCCTCTCCCCCTGCGGAGCACAGGCTCCGGACGCGCAGGCCCAGTGGCCATGGCCCATGGGCCCAGCCGCTCCACGGCATGCGGGATCATCCTGGACCGGGGCATGAACCCGTGTCCCCTGCCTTGGCAGGCGGACTCCCAGCCACTGCACCACCAGGGAAGCCCTCTCCACAGTTTTTAGATTCCATGGGGGAAAATCTTATTCAGAAGTGGCTTTTAACTTTTGGGTTTAGTCTAGGATTGGAAATGTAATAGACACTTTTGTTTGCAAGCAACAGAAACTAACTGTGGCTAACTGAAAAACAAGGAGATAGGTCATTAGAAGCTCATGGAATCTAAGGGAGAGCCAAATTATCAGTACTTAAAGGGTAGTATAAAGCCTTGAGTAAGGGTTGAAACAAAAAAGTTTTACACCAGAATTGACTTTTGCAACAAGCAAAAACTACTCAATGTTTCTGTAGAAAAATTAGAAAGTAAAAAACCACTCATAATCTCCTAGAAATTAAAACAAAAAAAATCGAAAAGAAAAACCTGATAGTTACATTAATATTTGTTTATGAGTAAAATTGAACACGTTAAAAAAAGCCATTTATAGTTTTTTGGTAAATATCTGCTCAGGCTCTTCAATTATTAGAGGGTTAGTTTTTTTGGTCAAATCTATCAACTTTTTCCTTGGTGGTTTTTCTGTCTTCGTTGTTATGCTGAGAGTGGTTTTCCCCGTTTACGTATTGTAAAATATTTTAAATACATTTTTGATTCAGTGGATCCATTTTTTCTTTTTCCTATCTCCAAATATTCTCTTTAATAATGGTGGCCATTAACCATGGTTCTTCTTTCTTTATTTTTCAAAAATTTTTCTTTAATTAAAGTATAGTTGACTTACAATATTATATTAGTTTCAGGTGTACAACATAGTAATTTGATATAGAATATGTCACAAAGTTATTATGCAATATTGATTATATTCCCTGTGCTGCACATTGTATCCTTGTAACTTTTTATTTTGTACCTAGTAGTTTGTACCTCTTGAACCCCTTCACCTGTTGTGCCCCTCTTCACATCTCTCTTCCCTTCTCTCCCCGCTTCATAACTCTCTCCCCTCCCCTCTCTCCCACTAGTTTATTCTATCTGTGAGGTGATATCTCATTGTGGTTTTGATTTGCATTTGTATATGATGATACAAATAAAGAGATTCTGTATAAAAGAGAAAACATACAGTATAATATTTGTCTCTCTGTCTTATTTCACTAAGCAAAATATCCTCCAGGTCTATTTTGTCGCAAATGACAAAGTTTTATTCTTTTTTATAACTAATAGTCCATTTTGTGTGTGTGTGTGTGTGTGTGTGTGTATTACATCTTCTTTATGGATATTTAAGTCATTTCTGTGTTTTGGCTGTTGTAAATAATACTGCTTGAACATTGGCGTGCATATATCTTTTCAAATTAGTGCTCTTGTTTTTTCAGGTAAATACCCAGGAGTGGAATTGCTAGATCATATGGTAGTTCTATTTTTAATATTTTGAGGAACCTTCATATTGCTTTTCATAGTGGCGGTACCAATTTACATTTCCACCAGCTGTGCATGAGGGTTCCTTTTTCTCCACATCCTCATCAATACTTGTTATTTTTTGTTTCTTTGGATGATAGCCATTCTCAGTTGTGAGGTAATATCTCATTGTGGTTTTGATTTGCATTTGTATTTGATGATAGTGATGTTGACCATCTTTTCTTGTACTTGTGGGCCATCTGTTTCTTCTTTGGAAAAATGCCTGTCCAGGTCCTCTGCCCATGTTTTAATTGGGTTGTTTAGTTTTTTGATATTGAGTTGTATGAGTTCTTGGTTTAGTTTGGATAGTAATCCCTTATTGGACATACCATTTTCAAATATCTTTCCCCATTCAGTAGGTTGTCTTTTCATTTTGTTAGTTTCTTTCACTGTGAAAAAGTGTTTAAGTTTCATTGGGTCCCATTTGTTTATTTTTGCTTTTGTTTCCCTTGCCTGAGGAGACAGATCCAAAAAAATATTGCTAAGACTAATTTCAAAGAATGTATTGCCTATGCTCTCTTATAGGAGTTTTATGTTTTCAGGTCTTGCATTTGGGTCTTTAATCCATTTTGAGTTTTTGTGTGTGGGTTTGTTTCTGGGCTCTCTATTCTGTTCCATTGGTCATGTGTCTGTTTTTATACCAATACCATAGTGTTCTGATTATTGTGGCTTTGTAGTATAGTCGGAAGTCAAGGAGTGTGATACCTCCAGCTTTTTTTTTTTAATTGCTTAGGCTGTTAGGGTTCTTTTGTGGTTCCATACGAATTTTAAGATTATTTATTCTAGTTCTGTGAAATATGCCACTGGAATTTTGATAGAAATTGTATTGAGCCTATAGATTGCTTTGGGTAGTATGGGTATTTTAACAATCCATGAACATGGGATATCTTTCCATTTATTTGCGTCTTTTTAAATTTCTTTTATCAGTGTCTTATAGCTTTCAACGTATAGGTCTTCACCTTCTTGGTTAAATTAATTTTTTAATTTTATGGCCACACCATGCAGCTTGTGGGATCTTAGTTCCCTGACCAGAGATCGAATCCGGTCCCTTGGTAGCTCTAACCACTGGACTGCCAGGGAATTCCTGTCCTTGGTTAAATTTATTCCTAGGTGTTTTATTCTTTTGTTTTTGAAAATTCTGAATCATTTTATTGGATAAAGATATAAAACTGCCTATACAATATTCTTTTTTTTAACATCTTTAATGGAGTATAATTGCTTTACAATGGTGTGTTAGTTTCTGCTTTATAACAAAGTGAATCAGTTATACATATACACATGTTCCCATATCTCTTCCCTCTTGCATCTCCCTCCCTCCCACCCTCCCTATCCCACCACTCTAGGTGGTCACAAAGCACCGAGGTGATCTCCCTGTGCTATGCGGCTGCTTCCCACTAGCTATCTATTCTATGTTTGGTAGTGTATATACGTCCATGCCACTCTCTCACTTTATCACAGCCTACCCTTCCCCCTCCCCACATCCTCAAGTCTATTTTCTAGTGGGTCTGCGTCTCCATTCCGGTCTTACCCCTAGGTTCTTGATGACCTTTTTTTTTTTCTTAGATTCCATATATATGTGTTAGCATACAGTATTTGTTTTTCTCTTTCTGATTTACTTCACTCTGTATGACAGACTCTAGGTCCATCCACCTCACTACACATAACTCAATTGCATTTCTTTTTATGGCTGAGTAATATTCCATTGTATATATGTGCCACATCTTCTTTATCCATTCATCCGATGATGGACACTTAGGTTGCTTCCATCTCCTGGCTATTGTAAATAGAGCTGCAATGAACATTTTGGTACATGACTCTTTTTGAATTATGGTTTTCTCAGGGTATATGCCCAGTAGTGGGATTGCTGGGTCGTATGGTAGTTCTATTTGTAGTTTTTTAAGGAACCTCCATACTGTTCTCCATAGTGGCTGTATCAATTATCACACCAGTCAGAATGGCCATCATCAAAAAATCTAGAAACAATAAATGCTGGAGAGGGTGTGGAGAAAAGGGAACACTCTTGCACTGCTGGTGTTTATTCTTTTTGGTGCAATTGTAAATGGAATTGTTTTCTTAATTTCTATTTCTGATAGTTTATCATTGTGTATAGAAATCTGCCAGTTTTTGTATATTGATTATGTAACGTGCAACTTCACTGAATCTATTATTTCTAATTTTTTTTGGTGGAGACTTTAGTGTTTTCTATATATAGTAGCATGCCATCTGCAATGACAGTTTTCCTTATCCCTTTCCAAATGGAATGCCTTTATTTCTTCTTCTTGTGTGATTGCTGTGGCTAGGACTTTCAATATTATGTTAAATAGGAGTGGCAAGAGTGTGCATGCTTGTTTTGTCCCTGATCTTAAAGGAAAAGCTTTTAGCTTTTTACCATTGAGTATGATATTAGCTGTGGGTTTGTCGTAAATGTCCTTTATTATGTTTAGGTATGTTCCCTCTTTACCAAATTTGTTGAGAGTTTATCGTAAATAGATGTTAAATGCTTTTTTTTTTTTTTTGCATCTGTTGAGATGATCATGTGCTTTTCTTACCCTTCACTTTGTTAATGTGGTGTATCACATTGATTGATTTGCAGATATTGGACCATCCTTGCATCCTGAAATACTGCTTGATCATGATGTATGGTCCTTTTTATGTGTTGTTGAATTCTGTTTGCTAATATTTTGTTGAGGATTTTTGCATCTGTGTTCATCAGAGATACTGGTCTGCAGTTTTCTTTTTTTGTCGTGTCTTTTTCTGATTTTGGTATGAGGGTAAAGCTGGCCTTGCAGAATGAGCTTCAGAGTGTTCTCTGCTCTTTAGCTTTTTGGAATAGTTTGAGAAGGATAGGTACTGACTCTTTAAATGTTTGGTAGAATTGCCCTGTGAAGCTGTCTGGTCCTGGGCTTTAGTTTTTTTGGAGTTTTTTGATTACTGATTCAATTTCATTACTCGTAATTGGTTTGTCCATATTTTCTATTTATTTGTTCCTGATTCGGTCTTAGAAGATTGCAATGTCTAGGAATTTATCCATTTTTGGGGGGTTGTTCAATTTGTTGGTGTATAACTGTGGTATTATGATTGTTTGTTGTACTTCTGTGATGTTGGCTGTAACTTTTCTTTTGTTTCTAATTTTATTTGGGCTCTCTTTTTCTGGAAGATTGTGACTAAAGGTTTATAAGTTTTGTTTCTCTGTTCAAAAACCCAGCTCTTGGTTTCATTGGTCTTTTCTGTTGGTGGGTTTTTTTTGGGTTTTTTTTTTTCGGTCTCTATTTTATTTATTTCTGCTCTGATCTTTATTATTTTCCTCCTTCTACTAGCTACCTTTGGGCTTTATCTTCTTTTTTAATTCTGTTAGATGGAAAGTTAGGTTGTTTGAGACTTTTCTTGTTTCTTGAGGTTGGCTTGTATCTTCTCTTGGAACTGCTTTTACTGTGTCCCATAGATTTTGGAAAGTTTTGTTTCTGTTTTCACTTGTCTCAAGATATTTTTTGATTTCCTCTTTGATTTGTTCATGGACACATTGTGGTGTTCTTTTTTGTGATTTGTTTCTGGTAGCATGTTCAGGCTCCACGTGTTTGTATTTTTTCCATTTTTCTTTTTGTAATTAATTTCTAGTTTCATACCATTGTGGTCAGAAAGGATGCTTGATATAATTTCAATCTGTTAAATTTACTGAGACCTTTTTGTGGCCTAGCATGTGTTTTTTCCTGGAGAAAGTTCCATGTGCACTTGAAAAGAATGTGTATTCTGTATTGGGATGAGATATGTATTCTGTAGATATCTATTAAGTCCATCTGGTCTAATATGTCATTTAAGACCACTGTTTCCTTATTGGTTTTCTGTCTGGATGATCTATTCATTGATGTAAGTAGGGTATTATAATCCCATACTGTTACCATATTTTGTCAGTTTTTTCCTTTGTGTCTATTATTATTTGCTTTATATATTTAGGTGCTCCTATTAGGTGCTCCTATTAGGTGCTCCTATATTAGGTGCATATATGTTTACAAATGTTACCTCTGCTTCTTGGATTGATCCCTTTATCATTATATGATGTCCTCCTTTGTCTTTTGCTCTGGATTTTGTTTTAAAGTCTGTTCTGCCTGATAAAAGTATTGCTACCCCATAAGCTGTTATTCTTAAGGTTGTAAGGAGATATCATTAGCACTGTCCCTTCGAGTTAATTCTGATACTTAATGTCTTAGTAAGGTGGGATTGCTATAACAAAACACTATAGACTGGTTGGCTTAAACATCTGGCATTTATTTTTTATAGTTCTGTGAGTTTGAGAAATCCAAGATCAAGGTGCAAGCAGAGGGTGTTGAGGACCCTTTCCTGACTTGTAGACATCCGCCTTCTTGCTTTGTCCTCACAGAGAGGGAGAGAGAGCTTTACTCTCTCTTCCTTTTCTTATGAGGACACTAATGCCAGCCTGTGGGCCCTGCCCTCATATAACCTAATTACCACAAAAAGACCCCACCACCAGTTAGGTATTCAATATATACATTTTGGAGGAACACAAACATTCAGTCCATAATACTTCTTTTATCTTTTCTCTTTTCTGCTTCCACCTGAGGAAGATGATTCTGTATTTTTTATTTGCTTTTATTTTGAACATTATTTACTGTGATTCTGACATCAAAGAAGAACACAAAGTAAAAACTAAAAGTTCTTTCTTTAATCCTTAGTAGTGTCCCTCCTTAGAGTAACTAATGTTTATCTTCCAGAGTATATAAAAAATTATTGTCAGTATATATGGAATATGTGCCTCATTTTTTTACATTTATATCTTCAGTCCATCTGGATTTGTGTGTGTGCGTGTGTGTGTTTAGTAAAGCAGGGGTAGATCTATTTCCAAATATTAGCTCTTGTCCTTTCATCATGTCTTGACTAATTCATTATTTCCCCACTTGTACAACATATTACATATTGTATGCCATTCTATATGTTGATCTGTTTGTGTACTTTGAATTGTTTTAAGACATTAAGGTTTTTATTATTTTTACTTTAGTATTCTTTCTCCCCTTTACTGTGCTATTGTGGGTTTTTTTTTTAAACATGGTGTCCCTATTCTAGTTTCAATAAGTTTTGTCATGGTTTTTACTGAAGTTGCATTGAATTTGTGTGCTAACATGGAGAGATTTGCTGTCTAAGTAGTAGGTATTACGTCTTTCTTCTCAGGAACATATCTTCCATTTACTCAAGTTAATTTCTCAGGTTTCTAGATTCTTTACAACATTATTCATGGGTGTTTTAAATGTTAATATTTTGCAAATATTGACTTTTTCTACAGTAAGTTTGTAAAGGTTATCACTTGTTATGGCATGATGAATATACATTTTGTATACAGTTTGCATGGTTTGCAAGCAACCACATTATTTGTCCTAATAGCACTTTACTTGGCCTTCTTAGGTTTTTCTAGTAATAGGTTTTTCAAATAATAATTTTGTCTTTTCCTTTCTTATTCTTATTCTTCCTTCTTTCCTTTTCTTGTCTCATTGAATGGGAATTTCTAGTCTTAAGTTGAATGATGATAATGACAGTGCACCATCTTGTCTTGGTCTTTCATTAATAACCATGCCCCCTTTTAAATTTTAGCGTTGTGATGGCCATTGATTTGAGAAAAATCTACTTTATTATTAAGACTCCTTTTCTCAGTTGTTACTTATTTTTTAAAAATCAGATAATGAGGGCTTCCCTGGTGGCACAGTGGTTAAAAATCCACCTGCCAATGCAGGGGACACAAGTTCGAGTCCTGGTCTGGGAAGATCCCACATGCTGTGGAGCAACTAAGCCCGTGCGCCACAACTACTGAGCCTGCACTCTAGAGCCCGTGAGCCACAACTACTGAGTCTGTGTGCCACAACTACTGAAGCCCGTGTGCCTAGAGCCCGTGCTCCACAACAAGAGAAGCCACCACAATGAGAAGCCTGTGCAGCACAACAAAGCATAGCCCCTGCTTGCCGCAACTAGAGAAAGCCTGCGTGCAGCAACAAAGATCCAACGCAGCCAAAAATTAAATTAATTAATTAAAAAATTAGATAATGAATATTGAATTCTATTAAATGTCTAAATTAAATTAATTAATTAAAAAATTAGATAATGAATATTGAATTCTATTAAATGTCTTTTTGGCATCAGATGAGAAAGTTACGTGACCTTTCAGTGTGATGAATAGTTTAAAAATATCCTTACATTCTTGAATATCCTACTTGGTCATTGTGTCTTTTTCTTTAAATAAAGAGCTGTGTGTTCTTTCATAATATTATATGAAATTTTCAATATTTGTAAATTGCCCTTTCATTTGCATAGTTTTGGGTATAGTACTAGGCTTACAATAGCTTGTTAAAATGCATTAGAATACTTTCATATTTTATATGTTTTAGGTTAAATTTTAAAAGCTTTGTAATTATGCTTGAAAGCATAATTACATATTATGTAAAGCATAATTACATAATGATGGTACATTTTTTGGACTTGATACTTTTTTGGTGGAATGGCTAAAAGAAAGCCTTTTTCTGCCATAGCTGTTAAGTATGGTCAGTGTGAATTGTCAGTCCTTTTTTGTAATATCCTCAATCATCTCTTGGGTGGTAAAGTTTGCCCTCTTATCTAGCTATCTAGCTATGTATGTATCCATGTATGTATCTATCTAATATACTCATTTATGGTTTTTTTTCTTCCCAAGAAGGAAAAAATATTATTCATGGAAATAATATTGTGTAAAGGTTTTGTTGTTTAGAACTGTTGAATATGTTTAAACACATTTTTCTTGGTTATCTTTTTAAGTGATACTTTTCTGCATTTTTGTATTTATTTAAAAATATTAACTAGACATAACTCTAAATTTTAAAGGTATTTATACAGTTTCTATATTCAAGTGCTTATATTGGTTTACTTTTTAGTTTGAGCATTTATTTTGCCAGGACATGTATGTAAGTTGTAAACTCTCCAAGGATTTGTTATATATGTTCTAATATACCTGTTAGTGAAGATCATCTTGCTTGAGTTTAGTATTCATGAGTATTAGTCCTATGTTCCTAAAAATGATTTATATTTCATCCATTGCTTTTAGGAAGGAAATCATTATTATAAAAGTGAAGTTTGGTATCATTTTATTTTAACTTTTGCTTGTAGAATAGTTTTTTTTCATCTGTGAGATAGAAAAACTTAATTTCACATTTATATGTGTTTTTTGAATTCATGTTTTCTGGCAATTGGTCTATCTTTAATGAAGTCTTTTATACAGATTTTTGGTAGAGGAACTCTCCAAAGGAAGAAACTTTGGTATTATATTTGGTTTGACAGATCCTAAATGTGTTAATTATCTGTTGCTGAGTAACAAAATACCCTAAAATTTAATAGTATTAAAACAGCATATATTTATCACCTCTCAGTTTCTTTGGGTCAGGAATCTAGGCATAGATCAGCTGGGTCCTTTGTTTCAGAGTCTCTCACAAGGCTGCAGTCAGGGTGTCAGCTAGGGCTGGGACCTTACCTGGTGGCTTGACTGGGGAAGGACCTGCTCTTAAGCTTACTCTTGGCCCAATCTAGTGCTTTTCCACTGGAACACATATTGGTGATTATTTGATTCACCTGAGAATCATTCTTTGGGTCTTAAATCCAGCCCTGGGAACATCTAGCTCTTTTCAGTCCTTCCTGTTACTCGGTCATTAGTGTCTCTGTGTGTGTGTGTGTGTGTGTGTGTGTGTGTGTGTGTGTGTGTGTGTGTACTTACACAAGGAGAAGAAGGAAGAGGAAAACAGGAAGGGAGGGAATTTGATAATATGTTAATGTAACTTTTTTTCATTTTTAAGAACCACGCTTTTTTGTTTTTCCTTAGGTGCCTTAGCTGGACCAGTTATTGTGGAGCCACATGTCACAGCAGTATGGGGAAAGAATGTTTCGCTGAAGTGTTTAATTGAAGGAAATGAAACTATAACACAAATTTTATGGGAGAAGATACATGGCAAAAGTGCACAGACTGTTGCAGTTCATCATCCTCAATATGGATTCTCTGTTCAAGGAGAATATCAGGGAAGAGTCTTGTTTAAAAACTATTCACTTAATGATGCAACAATTACTCTACATAACATAGGATTCTCTGATTCTGGACAATATATATGCAAAGCTGTTACCTTCCCACTTGGAAATGCTCAGTCCTCTACAACTGTAACTGTATTAGGTAGGTGTACTTAAATTGCATATTTTGGTGGTGTGGTGAGGATTATTGTAAAAGTATTTTCAAGAACTTAAAATAATTGAAATTATATATAAATGTAGGTTTAAAATAAAATAATTCAGATATGTTTTTTCAAGTTCTGTCATAAAATTCTATGATTCTAGACTCTCAGTTTAAACTAAATCTTGTCCCTATCTATCTGTGTATCTATATAAAGCTGTGTAATTTATAACTCTTTTACTTTCTTCATGAAAGATTGTTTTTTATTTATAATACTAAGTGCTGAGATTCTTTGACATTTATTTTCATTATTTCCCCTCAAATTTTCAACCTTTAAATTACCATCTTTAAATAAGCTTTTCCATTTTTTAAGTGACTGTGGTCTTAGAGCCATTGACATCTCATGTTTGTTTTTCAAATCAGATTTTATTTCTGCTGTTGCGGATTTGCATAGCTATTTGAATCTTGGTCTGTTGCTTGCATTGAAAGATCTTCTGCCTTTTCCTATCTGAAAACTATTAAAGTTTATAGCAGAATTTAGGAAGAGCTTATTAGCATTAAAATAGTCACCTGCAGTGAAAGGTAAACCAATTTGGAATAGCTGGTGAGTACTTTTATAATACTAGAGGGAGGATTAAGGAGTAAAAGCAACTGTAGCCATTTCCACCCAGAGTGGAACTCCTTTAATGGGTGGTCTTTGCTATGAATCTGCCTGTGTGCCTGTCAGGGACTTTGTAAGGTCTGCTGATAGCTTTCCCTACTCAATCCTTCTTCACTTTTCTCCCAGATGTTGTTCCCTAATAAGCCTTTTGTACTCCTCATTTGATCTCAGTGTCTGCTTCCAGAGAACCAAATAACTACACAGCCTCTAATATTTAATGGCATGATTTCAGGGTCACTGATGTGCAGGAAAGAAATTTTGTCCAAATATGTTATATATTTTTTCATGTTGAGAAATACTATTTAAAAATAGAAATAACATTAAATATTTGAAGACTTTAATGTTTAAGAGCCTGCCCTAGGAGCTGTGGGAAAAATATAACTTATGTTTACAAAATTGATACCTTTGAGACCTGTTTTGATTGGAAGGCAGGGCATAAATATCTGAAAAATCAAGTGCAAGCCATTGGGGTAAAAAAAGTCACAGAAAAATTCAGTGTCAAGAAAAAATAGAAAAATAGTTCGCATGTAGAAGAGAGAACTCGTGAATAAGACTTTTTGCTTTAAATTTTAGTAATTCCCCTTAAATTAACACAATACTCAGTGGTTTAAAACTCGACTGTTGGTAGTATAAGACTAGTCACGCTTTTAGCTGGGTCTTCTTCTCTAACTTCATCTATTCCACTCCTTGCTCTACTTCTCCCAGCAACCCAAATTTTATAATCATAATTAACTATTTACACTTCATTAACACCTATATTTTTACATGTGTAGTTTTCTTATGCCTGGATTGCCACCTTTTTCCTTCTGTCTCTTTCTTCTAGATTCTTCTATTTAACTACTACTCATCAAACCACATCCTTTTTTTTTTTAAAAATAAATTTATTTTATTTATTTTTGGCTGCCTTGGGTCTTCGTTGTTGCACCCGGGCTTTCTCTAGTTGTGGTGAGCGGGGGCTACTCTTCGTTGTGGTACGCGGGCTTCTCATTGCGGTGGCTTCTCTTGTTGTGGAGCATGGGCTCTAGGCATGCAGGCTCAGTAGTTGTGGCACGCGGGCTCTAGAGTGGAGGTCAGTAGTTGTGACGCACGGGCTTAGTTGCTTAGTGGCATGTGGGATCTTCCTGGGCCAGAGCTTGAACCCGTGTCCCCTGCATTGGCAGGTGGATTCTTAACCACTGTGCCACCAGGGAAGCCCCAAACCACATCCTTTTGGAAGCCATTCTTGAAATATCTACCCCTTTGCAATTTGATGGGGTTTTTTGCTCTTTTGCCTTTGTATCTTGAGCTTATCTGTGTTGTAGCAATTAACATAATGCTTATTGTATGTCTTCTTCACTATAAATTTATGGTGGACTGCAACTGTGCACTTTAAAATTTAACTTTATATCCCTAAAGCCTGTAAGAGTTTCTGGTATGTAGCAGTAATACACTAAATGTTATTTAAGTAGGGTATAGGAATGGATAAATAAACTCTGTAGTTTAGAAATGTTATGTAGAAAAGTAGTTGAGCCAGTCCTTGAATGGTGGATAGGTTTTAGGTAGGCAAAAAGGAAAGAAGTATAGGGAGGAGAATGAGCCAACGCAGGGAGGCAGAAAACAGCATATATTAGGGCAGAGTTTCTTCAGAATTGGCATTGTTGAACTTTTGGGCTGGAATTCTTGTGATGAGCTGTCCTGTGCATTGTAGACTGTTCAGCAGTATCCATGACCTCTACCCACTAGATGCTAGTAGCAGTTCCTTAAGTTTCAACAAGTTAGAATGTCTCTCAACATTGCCAAGTGTCCTCTGCGGGACCACTGAGTAATTTGTTGATTGTCCAAAGGATTTATATAAAATACAAGAATTAAAGGCTAGAAAGGTAGAGCAGGACCACTTTAAAGTAATCTAAATATTAAGATGGGGAATTTGAGCTTTATATTGCTGGAAATGCAAACTTAGTGTACAGCATTGTACTTCTCACCTCTCTTCTTTTATTCTCAGATTCTTACTGTTTATTATTTATTTATTTATTTATTTTTGGCCACACTGCACGGCATACAGGATCTTAGTTCCCTGAGCAAGGATCAAACCTGTGCCCCCTGCAGTGGAAGCATGTAGCCCTAACCACTGGACAACCAGGGAAGTCCCAGATTCTCGCTGTTTAAAGCATGGTTCATGAACCAGCAGCAGTGGCATCACTTGGGAGCATGTTAGACATACAGAATTACAGACCCCTCCCAGACTTGTTGAATGATAAATCTACATTTTAGCAAGATCCGCAAGTACTTTTTATGCACAGTAGAGTTTGAGAAACACTGCTTTGACCATCTTCTCACCTTGCTTAGAGGGATACCTAACTCGTAGACCTGATTTAGAAGTAATGTGATGAAAGTTGTGATTTAAGATGATGAGTCTGGTGTTTTTGATGGATTGAAATGAAGAGTCCTGAAATCATAATGCCTCAGCCATGAGGCCATGAAAGCTTGAAGTTAATTTTCTAATTTCTTTCACTTGAGTGAGGAAGGGAACTACTACAAAGGAAAAATTAGCAGAACGTTGTAACTGACTATATATAATAAACTAGGGAGGTTTGAACAGTAACAGGTTTTGAACCTTAGTGATTGAGTAAATTATATTACCATTAATTTAAATGGGCATATCTGAATGAAAAACATGTTGGGGATTGGGAGGATGAGACGATGAACTCAACATTTGGCTTATTGAGTTGGAGGATACATAGGCAAACAATTCCAGGTAGGTGGTTAGAAACTATAGAGTCAAGCTTTGTATCAAAAGCAAATAAAATCAGGGATCATCCAGGTAGTAGTGTTTATCAGATAAAAGTTTTTAAGAAACTTATAAAAAGTAACTGAAGGCCTAAGACTCAGTATTTATTAGGGCAGAGATTGGAAGAAATAGAGATGAGGTGTTCAAATAGATAGCTTTGAGAAAAACTGTCAAAGTAATATTATTCATATCAAGAGAAGAAAAAAGTTTTTAAGATTACTCTAGCAGCTTTTTCCCACAGTGAGAATCAAGCCATACAGAAAGTGATTTCAGTGACCATTTTATCAGTTCTCCGAAGGCTGGCACATAGCTACTATCATTCTAAATGCATAGCCCAGAAGTTAATTCATTACTTACAGCAGATACCTGAAGGCATTAGAACTTAATTCTTTTGGAACTGATTGGGAAGAACTGCACTAAGTATCAAATTTTACCAAATCAGTCAAAGAGAACAGGCAAAGAAAAGTATTGAGTGTATAGATTAGGCAGTGACATTAGAGTTTCAAAGGAGTAGTAGTAATAGAAAGTGAATTAAGGAAATGTAATATAGCAAAAAGCTTTGGGAACACTAAACAACAGATGCCCCATAGCAGAAGAGTTGTACAATTGGTTACTTCCTTTTGATATATGGGATATTATATAGTTGTTAAAATTATAGTTAAGAGAAGTATTGCTGCTTGAAAATAAAATGAGCCACAAAACTGTAGGTATGCCATGATTACATCTATATAGAAACTAGAAACAAATAAGAGAAGGAAATGGAAGAATATGATAATGACTGTATTAAGATATTACAGTTGTGGATAAGTTTTCTTTGTTTTTCCAATTTTTAGTAATATTACTTTTGTAATTAAAAAAAAAAAGATTTCCACTGCTGCACGTGATGGAGTAACAGGGACTGGATTGACCCTTTCTCTCTCTAGCAACAAAAAAACTAGGCAACTTAATAGGCATGGTAGGATTATGATCCCTGAAAGAAGGAAAATAAACAAGATGAGTTCTACAATTGCTTCAGCCTCCTCCTTAGGCAGTTTCCAGTGACAACTCAGTGACAAGGAATTCAGGTAGAGAATGCTAGTCTCACTGAGTTTAAGAGACAGATTGGACAGGTGATTAGAATTTGTGGAACAGAATACTGGAAAGAAGGGAACATGAGAGAGAAAGAGAGAATGTGTGTGCTTTAGAGACCTACAGAATGGCCCTCTGAGGTCTTTGGCTTAGTACTGATCTATGTGCATGTGAGAGGAAACTTTTGAGGTGGATGAAAGAACCAACAGAAAGAAGTAGGCTTAACAATCCTGGCATTAATGCAGGGCCGGGAAAACTTCATGTTCCCCCAAATCAGAGTATATAGGGCATTGGGTAGCATCTTAAGAGGAAGCAACAACAAAACTACTAGACAGGGAAGGGTGCAGAGAAGTTAACTTAAATGTTGGGGAATATGAGAAAAGTAACTTTAGAAAGCAACTGAAGTGTACAACCAGGAGATTGATTCCCTTCAGAAGAAATAGAAATAACAATTTAAAATTGACTTTAAGGTAATTTTTTAAGTTCCTCGAAGATAAAAGCCTCTATTGATGGCACAGGTTAGTCACATTAACGCTCCCATGGTGGGGGATGGGCAAGTGAAATGTTAAAAACCATTGAAAACTTCAAAGAAATAACAACATAGTGTGGAATATAACTAGACCAAATCTAAGAGAAGGTGGAAACAGAGAAATAAACCTAGTACCGAAAGCTGAAATCTGTATTCAACCTTGGGGACATTAGACAATTCAGAAGAGGCACTTAAGATGATGAACTAAGATTTCGAGAACCTTGAGAAGTGAGAGAGACAAATATCTGAATGCAAGTCTGCTCAAGATGGGATGTCTAATAACCTTTCTTATATTCTCCTGGTACCCAGATGCTTAACAGTTTTAAGAATAATAGTACACGTGTAGTAAACCAGTCTTCTTATAGACTTCTAGGCCTGGTTTATATCACTTGAGTAGTCTGAAATTAAGGAGATCCTGGACTGGATAGTGTTCTCAGGAGCTAGCTTAGCAGAAGAAAACAAAGAAAGGTACTGCATTCTAAGCCTCAGATTATTTCTACCTTCATTATTCAAACTCAAGGATTCATCTGCTTGAATAACCAGGCATACAAGTAAAGAAGACTCCACAAGCAGCAGCCAGCGCAAACAAGACAACAGAAACAGACCTGCATGAGATGTTGGAATTATCGGACACAGACTGTTAAACAACAGTGCTTACCATTTGAAGGGATAAGTCAATCTCTTAAATTTCTGTAGAGAACAAGAAATTTGGTCTACTTCAAGGCCAAATTACTATGTGATATATATAGTAATTTGGCCTCGAAGTAGACAGCTAACTCTTAGTACAAACATACCTTGGAGACATTGTGGGTTCAGTTCTAGACCACTGTAATAAAGCTAGTATTGCAATAAAGTGAATATCACAGTAAACCAGTCACATGAATTTTTGGTTTCCCAGTGTTATAAAAATTATGTTTAGGGCTTCCCTGGTGGTGCAGTGGTTGAGAGTCTGCCTGCTGATGCAGGGGGCGCGGGTTCGTGCCCCGGTCCGGGAGGATCCCACGTGCCGCGGAGCAGCTGGGCCCGTGAGCCATGGCCGCTGAGCCTGCGCGTCCGGAGCCTGTGCTCCGCAATGGGAGAGGCTGCGGCAGTGAGAGGCCCGCGTACTGCAAAAAAAAAAAAAAAAAATTATGTTTATACTATACTATAGTCTGTTAAGTGTGCAGTAGTATTACGTCTTCTTTTTTTTTTTACATCTTTATTGGAGTATAATTGCTTTACAATGATGTGTTTCTGCTGTATAACAAAGTGAATTAGCTATGTGTATACACACATTCCCATATTCCCTCCCTCTTGTGTCTCCCTCCCACCCTCCCTATCCCACCCCTCTAGGTGGTCACAAAGCACAGAGCTGATTTCCCTGTGCTATGCGGCTGCTTCCCACTAGCTATCTATTTGACATTTGGTAGTGTATGTCCATGCCACTCTCTCACTTCATCCCAGCTTACCCTTCTTCCCCCTCCCCATGTCCTCAGGTCCATTCTTTACATCTGCATCTTTATTCCTGTCCTGCCCCTAGGTTCTTCAGAACCACTTTTTTTTTAGATTCCATATATATGTGTTAGCATACGGTATTTGTTTTTCTCTTTCTGTTACTTCAGTCTGTATGACAGACTCTAGGTCCATTCACCTCACTACAAATAGCTCAATTTTGTTTCTTTTTATGGCTGAGTAATATTCCATTGTATATATGTGCCACATCTTCTTTATCCATTCATCTGTCACTGGACACTTAGGTTGCTTCCATGTCCTTGCTATTGTAAATGGTGCTGCAGTGAACATTCTGGTACCGACTCTTTTTGAATTATGGTTTTCTCAGGATATACGCCCAGTAGTGGGATTGCTGGGTCGTATGGTAGTTCTATTTGAGTTCTTTGAGGAACCTCCTACTGTTCTCCGTAGTGGCTGTATCAATTTATATTCCCACCAACAGTGCAAGAGGGTTCCCTTTTCTCCATACCCTCTCCAGCATTTATTGTTTGTAGATATTTTAATGATGGCTATTCTGACTGGTGTGAGGTGATACTTTATTGTAGTTTTGATACAATAGTATTATGTCTTAAAAAGCAATGTACATACCTTAATTTAAAAAACATTTTGTTGCTAAAAAGTGCTAACCATCATCTGAGTCTTCATCCAGTTGTAATCTTTTTACAGTAGTAACATCGAAGATCAGAGATCCTCATAACACATATAATAATAAAGAAAAAGGTTGAAATATTGTGAGAATTACCAAAATGTGACAGAGACAGGAAGTGAGCAAATGCTGTTGGAAAAATGGTGCTGATAAACTTGATCAATGCAGGGTTGCCCCAAACTTTTTATTTGTGAACAATGCAATATTTATGAAGCACAATACAGCAAAGTGCAATCAAATGAGGTGTGCCTGTATATAAAAGCAGTTAACTGATAAATTTTATGCATTTGAATTAAAAACTTCTGCTCATCAAAACACACCATAGGATAAAGAGACAAGCCCTAAATTGGTGGAAGATATTTTCACATATAATCAGAAAAGGACTCTCCCAAATCAGTAAGAAAAAAACAATTGGCTTTAATAGGTATTTTGCAGAAGAAGAAATTCCAAATGGCTCATAAACAAGAAAAGATCTTTAACATCATTCATAATCTGAGAAATTAGAAACAAAGTTTCAATGATATGCTGTTACATACTTACGAGGTTGGCAAACATTGAGAAGTCTGGTTATCAACTGTAGTGGGTATGTTGGACCAACCAGAGTGCTAAGATTGGGAGTAAATTGGTACTTTGGAAAGCTTTTTGGCATTATCTGGTAAATAATGGAAATAAACATAGTACCAAGGGATAAACTACAGGAACTTTTATACAAATATACCAAGATACATGAATGAAAATGTTTCTTATAAAATTGTTTGTACCAAACAGGAAATAGCACCAATGTCCAACAGTAAATGAACCATACAGTAGTTAAAACTAATAATTTATACAATTGCATGCAAATCTAAATGATCTAAAAGTAAAAACTAAAAAAAAGAAGCATTGCAAAATAATAATCTAAGGTGAAATGATCCCACATAAATAAATCTCAGGAGCAGAAAGTTGAGACAAAAAATATTAAAAAAATGAACCAATTAGAAATTTTGGAAATGAAAAAATGTCTTTTAGATTAAAAAGTTAATGCACACAGTAACCTATAGGCTTGAGCCAAAGAATTCATGACGGTGAGTACTCAGGAATTTACACAGAAAGGAGCATATAAAATTTGCTGGAAAATGTGAAGAGGTAGCTAGCATACATATGGAGGGTAGATTAAAGGGGTCTAATATTAAGGTTACTTCCTCTGCTGAGGAACTTTCTTATACCAGATAAAGGTAGGTAGCATGTACACTTCAATAAACTGTTAGTGACATTACATTTTAACAGTACCTATATTAAATGTGTTGTAAACATTTTTGCTGCAAATTGAAGCATTATACATTAAAACCGCTTTTTCTTTTCCCTGGTGGCGTAGTGGTTAAGAATACACCTGCCAATTCGGGGGACACGGGTTCGAGCCCTGGTCCAGGAAGATACCATGTGCCACAGAGCATCTAAGCCCATGTGCCACAGGCTTAGTAGTGTAATAGTAATAGTACCTTTAATCTCCTTTCAGAGTAGTAGTACCTTTAATCTCCTAATGGAAATTATGATCAAATTTGCAGGAATTTTTTTTATATACTAATTTTGGGGAAAACTCAAAAACTTGTCCCTGTAAAGAAAAGTGTATCTTTACCAGGGAGAGCCATCTTTGTGATGGTTATGTAAAGTCTTGCTTTTTGTTTGGTCTGGTTCATGATCTTCTCGTTCCAAGAATCCAACTGGTGTTGGCATTTAATGTGTGTGTATTTTATATGCAGTTGTCTCTAAGTTTATGAAATATGGCTAGTTGTGGCTTGGAAGGAGTAAATACGCTTTTGATTGAAATGTAACTAATTTTTTTAAATTTAAACAGTTGAACCCACTGTGAGCCTGATAAAAGGGCCAGATTCTTTAATTGATGGAGGAAATGAAACAGTAGCAGCCATTTGTATCGCAGCCACTGGAAAACCAGTTGCACATATTGATTGGGAAGGTGATCTTGGTGAAATGGAATCCACTACGACTTCTTTTCCAAATGAAACAGCAACAATTGTCAGCCAATACAAGCTTTTTCCTACCAGATTTGCTAGAGGAAGGCGGATTACTTGTGTTGTAAAACATCCAGCCTTGGAAAAGGACATCCGATATTCTTTCATATTAGACATACAGTGTAAGTAAAGAATAACATTTACCTTTTAAACATCATGCATTTTATTTTCTCCCTTTAACATAATTCTGTATCAAGCTGTCTTTAGTATGAATATTTAATATTCAGATATTGTTATAGATTTTCCTTGTTGACATTTTTTCTTAATTAAAAAAGAATATTTTCATGGCAATTCCATTTAACCAGAACATATTTATGTTTGTAAAGACAGACAATGATTTTAAAGTTGCTGTCCAACTTAAAATTATTTAGCCTTGTCCTTTTTAGACCTTAAAAATAAGCTAGATTGGGTGAATTGTGGAAATTTATACCTCAGAATGTGCAATACTTGGCGAAAAACAGCTCCTTCTCCAATCCAATTAATTTAGCTGTTACTCATTTTTATTGATTCTACCCATGATGTTTTCAGCAAGGATCTTTTACTTCCTAGATGCATTTTAATTAGTTTGAAAATTTGTGTTTTTTCAGTATTATTTCTAGTCTGATTTTATTGATCATGTTGTAAGATCCTCATAAAGGTAAAACAGAGTCATCGTTGGGATAATAATAATCTTAGATAAGGTTCAAACCTGGCCCACCTTGTGCTTTTAATTTTTTGGTTAAGGGATACTCTCTTGTGTGTATGTTTGTGTGGATATGTACATGTGTGTATATACTTTCCCCTCTTCTATAAAGTTTCTCATTTTTGATACATTGTTTGTGTAGCATTTTAAAATTTTGAGCAAGAGAAAAAGTGATGGTGTAGATAGCATATAGCAAAGATAATGAAAATTAAGTAGGTTAAAGATAAAATTAGGAGAAGTGTTTAGGTTCTGGGGTCATTTCCATCCATGCACAGATCATAAATCTAGGTAGGTTTTTGAAGGAAATGTTCTGTTTTTTGTTGTTATTGTTTTGTTTTTTTGATATGACATTCATGGAATTTTACACATATTCATTACACTTGGTATAATTAATGGTTTTTAAAACTAATTCTAAGGATCTTTTTAAACATTTACAGGGTTAAACTTGAGAAGCTGTGTTACATGGATGTTATTACCATTGTATTCTTGAGTGCAAATACAGTCCTAGTAGTAGTCCCTCGGTATCCATGAGGGATTGGTTCCAGGACTCCTTCAGTTACCAAAATCCGAGGATGCTCAAATCCTTTATATAAAATGGCATAGTATCAATATTTGTATGTAATCTACACACATCCTCCCATGTACTTTAAATAATCTCTAGATTACTTATAATACCTAATACAATGTAAATGTTATGTAAATAGCTATAAATTCAATGAAAATACTATGGAAATAGTTGCTGGTGTGCAGCAAATTCAAGTTTTGCTTTTTTGAACTTTGTAGAATTTCTTTTTTCCTGAATATTTTTCAACCACAGTTGGTTGAATCCACAGATGCTGAATTCATGGATACAGAGGGCTGACTGTACCTTCTTTTCGCCTCACTTATTTGGAGAATCCAAATAAAATTTTTCTTCTTTTTCTTTCTTGCTTTTACATACTTTTAACTTTTTCTTTTAAAATTTACATCCTGGTTTTAAGTACCATTAATATTTTTCTCATATATATTTTTTTCTTCCCTGTGTCTAATAATGACTGAAATTTTCTTCAGTATTTATACTATTATTTTTTTGTTTGCCTGAATGAAATTCTAAATGTGTAAAAATATTTCTCCTGATGTAAAACTTTATAATTATGGTTTAGATTTAGTGGCCTACTCCTAAAATGTTCTCAGAGTATTCTTTTCTCCTGTTAATTGGGCCCTCTGAAACATGTAAACAAAGCTTAAGGAGATAAAATCTTATATCCAGAATTCATATCTCAAAATTTGGAGGTATTCTTTGGGGATACTTTACTACCTATTTTCTCCTCCTTTGAAAATAACTTAAACTCACATACATCTGTACTGTTCTTTCAGTAACATTTTTTATTACCAATTTTAAGTTAGAAAAAATGTTTGTTAATTCTTTGTATTTATAAGAGGCAGACATTTTTTTAAATTATTAAGGTAATTGTACCTTAGTATAAAAAGTTTAATTTTTTTACTACTTTTTTTTGTAAACCTTGCTTGATTGACTTCAGGCTTCCCTGCAGAGTTAAAGACTGACCTGGTCTCTCTCTAACTTCCCATCTGGCCACGTACTCTTTATCTAGTTTACTTGTATAGCTCACAGAAGGGTGGAACGTCCCTGTACCATACATAAATAGCATTTCTTTATCTTTTCTCTTAGTATCGTATTCTTTTCCTTCTTGGCCCTCATAACGGATTTTAAAGTTTTTAAAATGTCATCTTTCCTGTAACCATTAGAATGTAAATTTTGTGAATACAGAGTCTACATGTATACTAAACATCTAAAACAGTGCCTGTCACTTAATAGGAGCTGAACAATGGTGGTTGAATGAATGATTAGTATTGGATTTTACAGTTTGAAGGTATAAATTTATATTGATGGTAGATGTGGATAATTGCTCATTTAGCTAATTATATTGCACATATGCTAAAAGACCTTTGTGTACTTTTAGGCCATGAATAAAAATTTAATGTTTTAGAACAGTTGAGGCCTCAGATAATTTACTTTAGTTGTGATTATAGTCTTAGAAAGTTTGTCACATCTTTACATGCCCAAAGGATATTAATTAATTGTAATATAAGGAATCTTATTTTATTTTATTTTTTGTAATTGGTATCTCTTAGGGGATATTTCCTTTTGAATTAAACATTTCTTTAAAGGCAGTTTTATGTAGTGACTTGGTACTTAAATGCCATGTCTCATCAAATTACCAACTATATTTTCTTTGTTCATATACCTCTGCGTATTTCATAACAGGGCTCTTACATTTTGCTTTTGGTGATTATAGGTTTGTGAATATTCTTACACTGTGTCCATAATAACTAGAATTGTACATGCTTATAGCTGCCTAGTGTTTGGTGCTCATTGTCCATTCATTCAATCATTCTTTTAGTCAACCAGTATTTACTGAGTACTGTATTCCTTATTTCTTATGTATATGAGAGAAGGAAAATACACCACTTCTAAAGTTGTGTATTATGTTAATGCTTTATCGTTGTGTATTGCATTTATCATTCACAAAAGATAATCTGTTGTATAATGCATTTATTTTATAGACGCTCCTGAGGTTTCAGTAACAGGCTATGATGGAAACTGGTTTGTAGGAAGAAAAGGTGTTAATCTCAAGTGTAATGCTGATGCAAATCCACCACCCTTCAAATCTGTGTGGAGCAGGTAATAATGTTAGATACTTCTAAAGAGAAATTATTTAAAAGTCAAAAGTATTCTTAAATGCATATTGGAAGTTTTTATCAGTGTAATATATGATTACACTAAGAGCTGGAAATTAAATTAAGGGTTTCTAAGTGTTTTTCTGCCCCACCTCTCCCCACCTTCCAGCCCCCACGATTCTGTTCCTCGGAGGCTACTTTGGCGATGTTAGCAATTCCTTCTGGTGTTTATCATCATTGGTCTTAAACTGCTGCTTCTTAATTTACTAATCTTTAACACTGTCTATTGACTTCTTATTATGAAAATGAAAATTTAATTTTATATCTACCCCTTCACACATAAACATACTCATATACATATTCCTGACCTTCATCGTCCCAATGAAATTAAGCTACTTTGAAATAAACTGTGTAATCGTTGCCTTCCTATGACAGGTAAATATTATTTACTGAGAGTTAAGTAGTATACTGGAATTTTGTTTTCTTTTGTTTCTAAAGCTGTTTGTTTTTCCTGAGGCTAATAATTGCTTCTCTTTACTTGTGTAGTTTACTATCTGAATATCCTTAATTCTCTTTATCTGTGGAATTTCAAACTGCTATACTGAGGTTTGCTTTCGTATTTCTCAGTGTTTGCACCCCTCCCCCCATGCCTCACACCTTCTCAGTCTAGAGAATTGTATCTGTCAACTGTGGATTCTCTTCTCTTCTCTTCTTTCTTTTTCTTTTCTTCTTTTTTTTTTCCCCTTGGTCATTAACCCTGCTTTTTTTTTTTTTTTGTTTGCTTGTACTGGAATTCCTATTTATTGTATACTAAACATTCTTTCTTATTAGTTTTCAGTTTTTGTTATTCTCCCAAGATTTCCTCGATCCCTCTGCTCCACTGATTGAAAATTTTCTTTTGACATATTTTCAGTTTCTAAGAGTGTTTTCTTATTCTCTGTTCATTTTCATAGCATCCTTTTCGTATTTTATGGATGTAGTATCTTCTGGTTTCTTCCTAGAGATACTAGAATTATTTCCTCTGAAGAGTTTTTTCTGCTTCTTACATATTGTTTCTTTTTTCCTCCAGGTTCTTTTTTTTGTTTTTTTGGTCTTTCATTTTGTAGATATTTCTTAATTTTCTCAGTTGTCCAGTCATTTCACAGTGATGCATTAAAATAAAATGCTGAGTGGAAACTCTTCAGCATTTTATTTTAAAAGTTACTTAAATCTACTGGGTAGATTCCACTTCGAGTGATCAACTAGAGAGGAGTTTATTTCACTGGGGGAGCTTCAGATATCAGTTACTGAAGAGTAGAATTATTTTTTTCATGGCCATTCAGTTTATTTATTGAATTAACCTTCATTATTTTGCCTAAAACATAAATGCCTGGTATCTGTACAGAGTTGAGAGGAGTCTGTTTTTTTGTTTTTTCAACTTTCAACTGATCTTATTTTTAGCCCTCTGCCTCACTCTGGCCTTCTGCAGTAGTGAGTCAAACTCCAGATCTTGGGTTCAGTGGACCACACTAGCTGCTTCCTCATTCATATGCCTCCTGCAAGCACTTCTTCAGCTAAAAGCAGAGGTTTTCAGTCTTGGCACTGTTGACATTTTGGGCTGGATAAATCTTTGTTGTTGGAGGCAGTCTTGTGAATTGTGGGATGTTTAGTGGCATCCCTGGCCTCTATTCTCTACAGCCAGCGGCACATACTCCCCCCACCCCAAGTTGTGACAACCAAAACTGTCTCAAGACATACCAGGTATGTCCCCTGGAGACAGAATTACTCCTGATTGGGAAACATTGGCCTAAAGCATATATTGTTTTCCCCATCTGTTTTCTGTCTTCTAAAAGTTTATTGAAACATCTGATGAATTCTACCTCCTGTTCTCTTTCTCCGCGTTGGTTTTTAATAGTTTTTTCATTCCTTTAATCTTACTTTAGGTGGTATTTTGTGGGTGCAAGGAAAGAGTATATTTGGTCAATCTATTGTCTTTTAGCAAAGATAAAGTTTTAAAAGTAGAGAAGACCTTCCATTTACATTTTCTTCAATGTGGGAAGAAGGCATTGGTTAAGATGTGTGATAGGGTATTTCTAAAAGTCATACAATTCTGAGTTCTTATCCTGGTGTCTGTACTGGGAGACGTCTTTTTTTTTTTTGCGGTACGCGGGCCTCTCACTGTTGTGGCCTCTCCCATTGCGGAGCACAGGCTCCGGACGCGCAGGCTCAGCGGCCATGGCTCACGGGCCCAGCCGCTCTGCGGCCTGTGGGATCTTCCCGGACCGGGGCACGAACCCGTATCCTCTGCATCGGCAGGCAGACTCTCAACCACTGCGCCATCAGGGAAGCCCGGAGATGTCTTTTTTAAATAAGTTATTTAACCTTTCTAATCCTTTGTTTCCTCATTGATAATGGTACCCCATAGAGTTTTTGTGAGGGTAGAGACAGTGAATATAAATCATGTAACATAGGTACAGGAGCATGGAAGGTGCTTAGCGTGTCATTTGTTGTGAGTTTAATATGATATTTAGATTTTTCTAGCTTATTTGAATAAACAACTTTAAAGGATTATAAGCCATTTTTACATTTCTCAGAATTAAAGGGGTTAGAATTTTGGGCCCAAAGTACAGAGCTAACTGATAAGATACATAGACTTCATATTCATTCTTATACTCCTAGAAAAAGGGTTTACCTTTTGAAAGCTGATGCTTGTAAAAATGTTCTTTCCAAAGTCCTCTTAAGAAGAAGATATGGGGTTTTTGTTTTTGTTCTTTAAACCATGTAAGAATATTACCTTTATCCTTCAATGCAAATTAACGTCATAGCAACTGTAAAAGATTTTACTGATTGTTCTTTTATGCACTTGAGATCACAGACCAAAATCCTTCCATCTGTTCTCCAGTGTTGATTTGCTTCTTTCTACCTTTTCATTGTTCTGTGTTCTTATTACCTGTGTAATTAGTTGTTGGTCTCCTACTAATGTGCTTAGATCATTGAAAGCAAGGACCTAATCTTATTTACCTGTGCATTTCAGCAACACCAGCAGAGCAGAGTATGGTAAATAGTAAGTTCTTAGTAATTAAATAATGGATGGCTGAGTGAACGAGTGAATGCACTTTTTGAAAATCTGCTTAGCTCAAACTGTAGTAGTAGTTGAGTGCCTGGGTTTACTTCACTTTTTATCCTCTTATCTTAAAAAATAATTTATGGGCTGTAAAAACACTTTCAAAATAAAGACCTATTGGTTTTTTCCCCCCCATGGGGTATACCCTAAGGTTGGAAAAATGAGGTATAACAGTATACTTAGTTCCATTGCAATGAATGGTTTTAGAGTTCTTGTAGTGGGATTTTATTCCTATTATGGTTTATAATAATGTGTACACCAGATAGGACCTTTTAACCCAATTAGTAGAGAAACCATTTAAAAAGAGTTATTATTGATACCAAAGGTGCATCGGTTTTTGTTGTCACAGATTTTGTTGTTCACCTTATGAGTGAAATTATTGTATAAGAAGACCCTTGTTGGTGCTTTAGAAATTAACCATCTTTGGATAGGGCACAGTATAGATTTATTTGTTCCGTATTAAATGTTGCTCTTTAAATATGTTACAGAAGGTGCTAAAACATTATCATATACTAAAATGATGACTTTTCATTAAGCAAGTTGTAGATGTATCATGTATAGATTCATAATTCACTGAGAATTATTTTAATTCTTTGGATACTATGGGTATGTCTTCAAATAATGTATATTTCTAATTTTCCAGTTTTCCAAATGTAATTCTTTAAAAATCACATATTTTTTTCTCTCCTTCCCTCCTATTCCCTCTAATGTTAGCCTAGCTTCACTTATATTAATTGATATGAATTGATATTTTGAAAGAATGGGTATTCTTAATGGACTTTATCAATTAATTCATCTCTATTAAAATGAAAATTCATAACATATGCTTTTATTTCATAGTGACTTTTACCTAAAGGATACTGATTCTTTCACTGACAACTAGGAAGTATAATATCTTATTTAAATAGCTGTCAATGAATAGAATCTGAAGATATTTAAAGTAATTTTGTGCCTTTTAAAATATAGGTTGGATGGACAGTGGCCTGATGGTTTATTGGCTTCAGACAATACTCTTCATTTTGTCCATCCACTGACTTTCAATTATTCTGGTGTTTATGTCTGTAAAGTGACCAATTCCCTTGGTCAAAGAAGTGATCAAAAGGTCATCTATATTTCAGGTAAGTTACTGTTTACTCACAAAATGAGTTATTTAAATTATTTCTGTAACAACAATCATAACAATAACGCTATGATCTAGGCAGTAATTTATACTTGTGAAGATACATATTCCTCAGTGTGAGGTTTTCCAAATAATCTACCTGAAATACATAGGTAAAGTGGCATTCCATTACTTAAAAAATGTCAAAACGTCTCTGCAATAAGTTCATATACATTTTAAGACCTTATGCATATAGCTAATTTTTCAGTTAAATAGTATTAGATATTCTTTTTATTGGTAGTGTGTACCCTTCTAGGTTCTTCCGTATTTACACCAAGAATAAATGTTGGATTTTTTTGTTTGTTTTTGGTAAGCTACTCTGCACATGTGTCTAATAAATAAAATGGGATATCAATTTTGATGAACCTCTTATTAAATATCATTGTCACTCAATATGAGGCTATACCATATAGAGTTACTGAGAGGTGAAGTAGGAACGCTACTGAAAATGTTCCAATGAAATAAAATTTAAGATGTGCTTTATGGTCAGTCCATAAGCCACTAAGAACTTAGAATTTATGCATTCCATTTGTTTCACTGTGAATGTTTTTATCAATTTGACTGAGTATATATTTGGGTATTTACAAAACATAGTTGGAGCCAAAAATATATTTTTCCTGGGTGTAGCTATAAATAATAAATTATCAATGGAATGCTTATTTATAAAAATTATATAAATATTTTAAACGTCTCCCTCCTGACTATAAGAATGTAGCAATCTTTGTGTCTAACAAATGGAAAGTTAGAGGAAAAAGGAAGAGAATCTTGAGAAATGGAGGTTTGTATGGTAATTAGATAATAGGTAGTTAAGATTTTTTTCTGTGTTCAGTCTAAAACTAAATTTTCTTAAATCGAAGTGTAGTTGATTTATAATGTTTCATGTCTACAACAAAGTGATTCAGTTTTATATATGTATAGATATATATTCTTTTTCAGATTCTTTTCCATGATTTTAGAGAAATTTTAAGCTTGCATTAATGTTACATTCTTAGTCCTTCTGTGATCACTTAATCTAAGAACAGTTTCCCATATTATTTTCTCATGATATTTACCACAGTTTGTAGTTGTATGATTATTTATTTACCTATTATCTATCCTCATATTTAAACAATTTGTGTGTTTGTTTTTTTTTATTACTGTATACTCAGCACTTAGTGCCTGGCACATGATACACAATTTTTTTTGGCATGTATCTCACAAGAAGATTAGAGCTTTGTACATCTCTAGCTAGTCCTTTCTGCCAACAGCAGTGCTTTGGTGTAAATCTATTAGTATATTAGTCTCTCTTTCTTCCCTTAGAGGTTTTTTTATTTAAAAAAAAAGAAAAGGAATCTTAAAGCCACAGGAAATCCATATTTAAAATGTGGTTACCTAAGGACCGATTACTTTTTATTTCTGTTGTACAAAATTTGGTGTGGGATATTACTTGTAAATCCTAGGCTCAATGTGTTCTAATTATGTAATCATTTAAATATCAAGCCTCAATTTTGGCGTCTTATCTATTGGTGATATGTTAAATTTATATCTTTGGTATTCTGGGTCCATTTCCCAGTACTCGTGACTTGTGCGTCCCACTGCGTATTAGTGATCATTAACCTCCTATGTAGAAGTATAATATGCATTCAGAACTGAGTTCCTCATCTTTCTTCTGCCTCTTGCCACCGAATCTCTTTCTCCAGCAGTCTTTGTTTGCCTTTTCTGTTATTGGTAGCTCAATCCTTACATTTGCTCAGGGCATGAAATCCTTGATACTTACTCCTGATTTTAATTTTCCCCTCATACCCCACCCCATCCATCAACAAATTGATATGAGCTCTCTCATTATGTTATATACAGAACCTTACCAATTCTCCACTTTTGTTGCCAGTATTCTGGCACAAACCATCAGGCAACCCTTACTTCACTATAGAACAGCCATTTAATTTTCCTACTTTTCAATCTGTCATCAAATGAGCAGGCAGAATAATCCTTTTAAAGGGCATGTTGGATCATGTCGGTCCTCTCCTCCAAACCTTCCATGGACTTCCCATTTTGCCCACAATGAAAACCAAATCTTTACAGTGATTTATAAGCTCTGTACACATTATGGCCCTAGATTATCTCCCTGAGCTCACCTCTTATTATATACCTTGTACACCTGGCTTCAGCCACCTGGCCACTTTGCTGTTCTCTGAACAGAACAGGCACATTCCTACCTCAGAGTCATTGCACTTTCTGTTTCCACTGCCTAGAATGTTCTTCAGATATCCTCATACCTCTTTCCTAGGAAAGAGGTATTTGTTCAAATATCACCTTCACAGCCATATTTAAAATTGAAACCTCAGGCTTCCCTGGTGGTGCAGTGGTTGAGAGTCCGCCTGCCGATGCAGGGGACACGGGTTCATGCCCTGGTCTGGGAAGATCCCACATGCCGCAGAGCGGCTGGGCCCGTGAGCCATGGCCGCTGAGCCTGTGCGTCCGGAGCCTGTGCTCCGCAACGGGAGAGGCCACAGCAGTGAGAGGCCCACGTACCGCAAAAAAAAAAAAAAATTGAAACCTCTCTCTTCTCCCCCCTTTATTACTGTCTGTCATTCTTCTCTGCCTTATTTTTTCTCTGCAGTACATATTACCATGTGACATACTACATATTTTATTTGTATGCTTGCCTGTTTTTACCCCCACTAGAACATATGTCCTAAGAGGGCAGGAGTTTTGTGTGCTTTAATCAATACTGTATTCTCACCCTCTGCAGCAATCTTTAGCACATAGTAAGTGTTCAGTAAACTTTTGTCGCATGCATGAATACATTTGAGAAGAAAATAATCAGGAAAGAATAAAAAATTCAGTCTGCATTTATGTGAAATTTTTTTTTGGACAGAGGTACTAATATACCGCTGATGATAAACTTTACACATTTTAAAATCAACCTCTACTAAGTCTTATAAGAGTCGAAACAAAACTTTGAGTAAATATGAAAAATCACAGTTAATTACCACTGAGTACTTCAGAAAAAGATAGCATTATATGAGATGGTTTTCTTTAAGTAATCATCAAGAATTAGACTTAATTTTCTGTCCAGTCTTTAATACAGTATACTGTACTGAGTTTAGTTAGGTCCTCTACGAGCTTCTTAGTGTATATAATGTATCCTAGATATAAATTGCTTTCCCCAACAGACTATTAAAGCCTACTAGTAGGCTTTTATCACAATAACAGGGCATAACTTATACAGTACATGATCAGAAAGTTAATCTTTTTCATTGTGAGTTATATGTACCCATTTTCCTCTAGGAAAACATTTTAATCTCAATAATAAAATTTATATTTTAAAATTTCATAGGTGATATTTTAAAATATTTGTAAAAGGAAGGTATGCTATGACTGGAGGCTAAAAAGTTCTACCCACAACAGAATAGAATTAGCAACTCTGAGTTATTTGAAATTTTGTTACACGTTTTCCCACATTGGCATAAGTTATTGTGCAAGAGGTACAGTATTCAAGATTGCAATATTCAACTTCAGTTATTACTCATGGTGGTACAGTGGCTCTTTGTCCAGGACTAACCGACTGCTTGAAATTGTGTTTTTCTAGTTGCTTTTGGTGTGTGTGTTTTTTCCCTGATACCTCTTACATCTCTGAGACTAGAGAAGCAAATTTTCTTATATCACTTAAGTTCCTCATGCCTAAAAATCAAAGTATATTCCTATGCAAATCTTGAATTTCAAATCATATAATTTGAATGAATTTCAATCCAGACATAATGAGACGCACTTAATTTAGCAATCCTTCAACTTTAACATTTATAGGGCTTCCCTGGTGGTGCAGTGGTTGAGAGTCCGCCTGCCGATGCAGGGGATATGGGTTCATGCCCCGGTCCGGGAGGATCCCACATGCCGCGGAGCGGCTGGGCCCGTGAGCCATGGCCGCGGAGCCTGTGCGTCCGGAGCCTGTGCTCCGCAATGGGAGAGGCCACAACAGTGAGAGGCCCGTGTACCGGAAAAAAAAAAAAAAAACAAAAAACTTTAACATTTATAGATTTTGTTTATTTAAACAATTTATATAGTCTAAAAGAAAAGGGAACCAATTCATTCATTTTTTAACACAGTAATTATTAGGCTAAAATATACTTCATAGCTACAGAGTTTTTACTGGACTGTTCGTTTTTCTATTTGGCAGAACTCGTTAATTTGAAAAAGAAACTTAAGTTGTGTGTGGAGAACTCAGAATCTACTAGTTTATTACATTTGTTATATATTTATTTATCACATTTAGCAAAGAATATAAAAAAATAACAACTGAATAAATAAGGAATGCTTATTTATTTATGGGAACGATTTGTAAATCATGATAAATAAGTAGCTGTTAGTGATTACAAAATTGTCCTCCTGCCTCCTTACACAAAGAATGACTCTCACTGTAATTATCTTGGAGCAGAGCAAGAATTGGAAAGCATGAATAAATGTCTCATGTGAATCATGATATGTCCATTGCTTAAGATACAAAATATAACGTTTAGCAATAGTCCCTCTTATTAATAGTGAGGCTATGCTATTTTTTTTAATTAATTAATTTTATTTTTGGCTGTGTTGGGCCTTCATTGCTGTGCTCGGGCTTTCTCTAGTTGTGGCGAGTGGGGGCTACTCTTCGTTGCGGTGCGCGGGATTCTCACTGCAGTGGCATCTCCTGTTGCGGAGCACGGGCTCTAGGTGCGTGGGCTTCAGTAGTTGCAGCATGCAGGCTCAGTAGTGGTGGCTCGCGGGCTCTAAAGCGCAGGCTCTGTAGTTGTGGCGCGCGGGCTTAGTTGCTCCCCGGCATGTGGGGTCTTCCCGGACCAGGGCTTAAACCCGTGTCCCCTGCATTGGCAGGCGGATTCTTAACCACTGCGCCACCAGGGAAGCCCTATGCTGTTTTTTTTACACTAGTTGAGGAGGGGCTGGTAGGTTTGAAAATTTCTAGAACTGCTGACAAAATAAAATTTTTAAATAGATTTTTTTTGGTTACTCTTTTTTTGTTGTTAGATTTTCTGAAAGTTGTATTTTGTTAAATCTCAGTTAAATACACAGTAGATGTCCATTTGTGTTCACATAAAGAACATTACAAGTAGAAATAAATGTCAGTGATTTTTTCTTTTTAAGAATACTTCGTTAAAATGTACAGTTATGTATCATATTTGGTGAGAGCTGATGTACATGTACTATTCTGAGAAAAATACCATTTCATCAAGAGCTATCAAAAACTTTAAAAATTTTATGTGCACAAAATGTGTTAATTTTAAATCATTAATTAGGTGATTTGTGCTTTTGTTTAAACATGCTGATGCCCATTTATTATAATACTTTTTCCTTTGGGAATCATTGTGAAGATGACATTTAATATGTAAAACTTCCATTAGTCCTCCTCCTCAGAAAATACATGAGTTGTCTTATAAATGATTAATTTTTAGTCTGTTTCTTTAATATCCTGGTTCTGTGAGGTTGGATTATATGAGGCTTTACTACTTTTATAATAGAAATGATCCTGCAATTTCACAATTTTTTTTTTAAGATTGAATTTGTACAACTAGTGAATTTGTTCTCACAAATTAAAACTCTTCTTTGATTCATTTACTTACATATAATATGATAACTAATTCACTTCAAGGTACTTGACTGGATTGCCTGTTATATTGGTTTAAACTCATAGGAAATTACTTATAATGTACTTGTTACATTTTACACTGTACTTGCTAAAGTTTTACTACATTCTATACATATGGCATTCCGTGATGAAACCTGTTTCAGTAAGTATTTTTCTTTAGCTTGTAATTTTAGAATAACTTACCCCATGTAGATTTAGTATTTTTCTAACAATCACTTTTTAAAAGCTCTGTCAGTACCACTCATTTAAAAATTAATTATAAGAGATTACCATTTGGGTCATTTATTTTTTATCAATGAAGAAATTCAAGATTTTTGAAGTCATCCTTTCTTCAAACTCTAGAATTTTGTGTAACATGACCTACAAATACCACTTAATTGATAATTAACCAATCTTTAATTTTTACTATTTATGTTTAGCTGCTTTTTAATATTAATGGCTATTTACTCTGTAATCTAATGGCAATACACAGGATCATTTGCATCTAATATTTAAGTATCCTTAGAATGTTCTCTCTAAAATATTAGCTGCTCTTTCTGAGACTCCATCCTAAAGCAATGTGACATTGAATTTTGCAGACATGGTTGAAATTTCTCAGTTTCCTTAATGTTCATATCTTACCCATGGAATATAGACATGATGATGACATTTTTATAATACTATATAGTTTATAACATGTTTTTACTTTGTCTATTGGTCTCATTTGTTAATAGCCCATCTGGCTAACATAAATATGTGCTTTTTATTTTTTAAATCACTAAATAATGGTATATACTACATATGTCCTTTCTAAAAATTAAAGAGTTTTCTTTATTTAAGGAAAATATTTTTGAGAGAATTATTAAGTCAACAGCTTATACTATGGCCACTTAACAAGAATCTATAGTTTTTCATTCTTTTAAAGATAAGTTCAGCTCTTACAAAAATAAACTATATTAGGTAAAGATGGATTTCAAGAAAACATATTTTAATTTTTTCATTCTTTTATTATTCTGTTATTTCCTTGTGCTACTGGCTAAGAAAATGTACATTTGAATGATTCGATTTAATTTTTTAGTAATGATAATTCTTAAGCCAGCTGTATATAGGACACTTAAATAATAGTTTTAATTTAAAAGAAAAAGTATTTCTTAGAATACAGTGTCACACTTAAACTTGGAATAGAATAATTTAGGATTTACGCCATACATAATTTTTCATTCCCTTTACATAATTGGTAACTGACTAAGTGTCAGATTTATTTTTTTTTTACATGTAGAAGTATCACTACTTTCTAATCTTAAATTAAGAATGAAAAACTATTGTTACTATGAATATATTTTCATTAACTGTGCTGTCTTTTCAACTTGCTGCTGAATCAGCCTGCATTGACATTCTTTGCCTTTCTGTGTCTTGTCTATCTTTACCGTTTCCATTAGATCCTCCTACTACTACCACCCTTCAGCCCACCATTCAATGGCATCCCTCAACTGCTGACTTCGAGGATCTAGCAACAGAACCAAAAAAATTGCCCTTCCCATTGTCAACTTTGGCAACAATTAAGGATGACACAATTGGCACAATCATTGCTAGTGTAGTGGGTGGGACTCTCTTCGTAGTACTTGTAAGTGTTTTGGCTGGAATATTCTGCTATAGGAGAAGACGGACGTTTCGTGGAGACTACTTTGCCAAGAACTACATTCCACCATCAGATATGCAAAAAGAATCACAGATAGATGTTCTTCAACAAGATGAGCTTGATTCTTACCCAGACAGTGTAAAAAAAGAAAACAAAAATCCAGTGAACAATCTAATACGGAAAGACTATTTAGAAGAGCATGAAAAAACGCAGTGGAACAATGTAGAAAATCTCAGTAGGTTTGAAAGACCAATGGATTATTATGAAGATCTAAAAATGGGAATGAAGTTCGTCAGCGATGAACAGTATGATGAAAATGAAGATGACTTAGTTTCACATGTAGATGGTTCCGTAATTTCCAGGAGGGAGTGGTATGTTTAGCAGCCACTAAATGTGACTTAACTATGTACAATGTTTCATTCATACTAGTTGATCATTTTCAGATTGTTCATACTTTTTCTCGAGGAATAATAAGCTTTTCAACTTGATTTTCAAGCTTTTTATATTCTAATTTGACAAACAGAAATGTAAAATCTGGGTTCAGTGTATCTGAGCTGCTTTACAGTTTTTTTTTCAATGCTGTACTACTGTCTCAAGATTTAAATTTTAATGCAGAGTACTTTACTGGTCTGAGGCACACAGGTAAGAAGAAATGTCAACATTAAATGAATGACTTTTTTGGTACAAAAGTTAAAAAGAAAAAAGGAAACTACCTTGGCATTGTGTATTAAATGTTTACCTAAGACTATTATCTCAAGTAAAATGTTTGTTAAACATATACCTCTCAAAATTTATCACCACTAAATGATACTACATCAAAATTGACTATAAAACTAATTCAAGAAATGTTTATATATATTTTTAGTATACAAAAAAATTCAGCCTGATGAAACACCTTTTCTTTTCAGACATTATTTTCTATGTTTCTATACAAATGGAATCTTTACCTCTGCATTTTAATGAGCCTTGCCATAATTACTGTAGAGTGGCTTTTCAAAGGTATTTTGTTGCACTAAAAACTGTGGTAGTACACTCAGTGAACATGATGTGTGGAAGAGCATAATTAGCTGATCAATATTTTTGTCCAGAATACATACAAGAGTAATAAAAACATGCCTTTTAAACATGATAATTACTACAATCTTTTCATCTCTGGAGGGCAGTGCTTATATTGTCATGTGAACATAGGTTTTGGTACATGAAGTGGTAGTTTTGTTTTAATGATTTATGTCCTAAATATAATAATAATGATGAAAAGATGGTACATAGTTTAATAGAGTACAGCGAGAGCATTTCAGTATATGGAAAACCATGGGTAAAACAAGCATTGGAGTACCATTTTTAGAAATGAGACAAACATTTCAGCCAAGAATCTGTGCAGAGAATTTTGTAGACCATCTTGTTTTAGTCATTTATTATTGATGTTGTTCAAATGGATAAATATATAGGAAAAAAATAGAATAAACTTGGAAATTTGAGATTTAACAAGAAAAAATCTGAATTATAGAACCAATCACTAGCACTTGCTGATCGATATTGACAAACCATCCCCCTTTTCCTCCTAAATGTATGTATGTGTTTCAAGATTTTTGTTTTTCCAATTAAAACTGGAAACATCATGAGGTCTTTTTGTTTTGTTTTTTGTTTTTTACATAATTAAGTATATCCTTTCCAAAATCATGTATCTTTTGAAAAAGAAATCTTACCTAAATCTTCAAATGTGGATCTTCTTTGTTAGGTAATTAAATTGCTTCTACAGTGGAGTCCTATACAATTATAATGATGACAACTATTTTGAAGACCAAAGAATATGTTTTATCTGTTGATGATTCATTTGAAAAAAGGACTGTGTAGAATTGCCTTAGGAGTTTTTCCAGGGAGTTGAAATAGAAGTTAGCAGGAGAATCATAAATTAAATAACTTATTTTGTTAATAAAACGGCAAAGTAGATACTTTTTTTTCACCTTCCCAACTGCTCCCTTCCCAATCCTCATCAAATCTAAAAAAATGTTTTTATAAGGCAAAGTTCTAACATGTTCATAGAATTTTGCAAGTAGTGAAGGCTTTATTCTCAGTGATTATAACCTAGTTTCCTTTATTTTAACATAGCAGTATTTTGTGGAAGTTTGAAATCTATTTTATTTCTCTCCCTCAAACACTTAGTATAACAGTAAAGTGTTGGTTAAGGATACAGTTAAGTTCATTGATGTCTTGTTAAAAATATTTGGTTTAAATATGGCTAACCACTGACCAATATTAAGACTCTTTGGTCCCAATCATTGGAAGAAAAACTCTCTTGATAATACCTTATGATCAAAGTGACTTTATTTTTTTATTTAAATGTTAGCAATGATATGGCCATAAGAAAGATGAGTCTAAAACTTTTTTCCATGGAAGATGTAAATTTGTGGCTTTTTTGAGCAAAACATCCTCTTTAGTGGTTTGAAGTGTCATATGAATCTGAGAAGAGTAATCCCATTTAGAATATTGTACAAATCACAACTTGACTCTAATCCGAAGGAAATTAGCAATGTATTCCAAGAACTGTATTTTAAAATATAAATATCTACTTAGTGATCATGAACTTTCTTTTAAATAGTGGCCATTGTGTGGTTAGGGTTTTTTGTTTAGTTTTTGTTGGTTTGTTTTTTTGGGGTTTTTTTTTGGCAGTAGGGAGTGACATGGAACACTGCAAGTGAGTATTTGATATATTCTGCATCCTTTCTAAATCATTTGGCAAGCTACTAAAAGACTTCAGAATTTTAAGAATATGATATGATACTAGTGCTTAAGACTTTCTGAAGCATTGCACTATTGTTTATTAGAGCTTTATGTATGTTTACTGTACATAGAGACTTGTTTGTAAACATAGTCATATTAATAAACAATTTTTTAAATTACTTTTTGAGTATCAGTAATGTGCACAGCTAATTGATGTATTGAACTCCTACTCTCTTCTTGGAAAAGGTGGAAGAATAGTTTTACTTTATTTTGGCCGTGTTTATTGCCTTTATATTTGAACTGGTTTTTCATTTTTGTGTTCACTTTATAGAGTTTTCTTTCACAGTAGTTAAAGTACTTCAGTGATACAGTGGAGATGAATTCAACTCTTTGTTTTTCCCTTTTTTGCATTTTTATTAAAATATGTTGAAACTTTAATAGGCTAGGGGTTGACTTTAAAAGTGGTATCTGAGAAGTACTTTATAGTTGAAAGATATAGTATTTTACCATGTGCCTGAAAGGTTTCTGTTTGATAAGTCTAACATTAAAGAAACCATTAGGGTTTTTCAGTAGTAGGTATTGCTTCTGATAGCCATATATAGGAAAGTTATAATGGTAAGCCTGGCTGAATGTTCGCATAAGGGGCTATAGGAAGTACAACGTATAAGTGCAAAAATTGAGAGAAATGTAGCAATATTAGATGCAAAAACATCTGATTTTAGTTTGATTTTGCTTTTGGTAAATACTGCTGAAACAAAGTATGAACAAGAAGTTGTTAATGTGTGGAAGTAATCAATGTAAAGTGTAAGAAAGGAAGAAATGGTACCCATATTGATTTTTTAATTCTAACAGGGGAATGATTTACAGATTGGATTGTTTTTCCTATTTACTTGTTAATGTATCATCCATAAAAAGCTCTTTTCTCAAATTTTTGTTATATTGGGATATATTTAGTTTTAATGTGTACCAGGGATTTTTTTTTTTAACCAAGTTACTTATCAGGTGGTAGCCCCAATAGCCGTTCAATAAATCTTTAAATAAAAGTTTTTTAAAAAAATTCTTAAGAGGCATATTTCTGTAACAAGCCTTTGGCTCTGGATTACCTTCTTTGTCCGCATTTTGATTTTTGCTGGAGAGAGAGAGAGAGTGTGTGTGTGTAACCTAGTTTCCTTTAATTAATGATGTTTTGTGGAATTAGAAACCTATTTTATTTCTCTTTCCAAACAAGACTGTATCAGGTTAAGGATACAGTTAAATAAAGTTTGAGGAAGCATCTAAGTTGGCATGTTAACCATTATAAAATTTACTTTTAATTAATCATATAATTCCTATCTCATATATACATATCATCAGTAACATTCTCCACAGTCATGAATTATCTTCTAGCTCTAGTCCTAGCAGTTAAAATAAATTTTAAATGTTTGCTGTGACTTTGACGTAAGTCAAATTTTTATATATTAGCTTTCAGTTTGGAATTAACACATTTCATAAAATATTTTTTAAGTTGGCATTTAGTGTTTTTAACTTGTTGCTTGTGAGCTGCTTTGAGTAGGAATGACATTGTTTCTTATTGTTTGTAGTTACCTTCTCCCTGTTCCACATTTCTGACATTTGAAATTATGATACAGGGACTTCCCTGGTGGTCTGTTGGTTAAGTCTCCATGCTTCCACTGCAGGGGGTGCAGGTTCCACCCCTGATCAGGGAACTAAGATCCCACACGCTGCGTGGCTCGGCCAAAAAAATAAAATAAAATAAAAATAAAATAAACAAACAGTATTATAAAACCTAAAATATTTTAAGATAAATTAAAATTTGATACATTTTTCCCCCTAAACTTTAAACTATTTTAGAGAAAGCAGCAGTTTTTTTCAAATAATGTACAATTTGACTGGATTAAGTTTGGTTTCATTCTTGTTATACCAATAAAAATTCATGCATGAAAGAATCTTTGGAATAGTGTACAGAGTATACCAACTTTTCGGTGTTTTTTTTAAAAATTGTTTCTGTTTATGCATTTCTGTTTTCTTCTATTCCAGTAAGCTACACTTTTTTTTTAAAGTACATGTCTACTTTGAGATAAGTAGTGATAGGTTTCCATCAAGAGCTTGAAACCAAACATTGCTTACAAAAGCTTTTGCTATATATACCTACCCTTAGGGGTCATTTCTTTTCTCGAGCCTTGATAATAGTTAGTTTATCATGTTCACTTCAATTTTGAAGGGTAAAATATGATTCAATTTTGTGATGTTTTATTTCACTTGCCTTTTAGTTAATAGCTGCTGTTTGTTCTGACTGGGCACTATGGATGAAGCCTAGTGAAAGTGAGTTTAGCAGAATAACTTTAAAGTATAAATCTCAAAACTTGAGAATAATTCAAGGCCTTATTTCCTTTCATGCATAATACTTCTACATAGATGTGATACCTGATTTCACAGTCTCAGTTATGAGAAATATCTCAGGGAAAACCAAGTCTTGAAGGGACAGTTTGATCTAAAAGCTAGAGGAAACAAGACCTAGAGGCTTTGACCTTCCTGTTTAAAAAACAGATTATTATTAAAAAATATGCAATAGTAAGACAGAATAATGAAATGAATATTCATGTACCTGCTTCAGTTATTGTCAGTTCATGGTCAGTCTTGTTTTATTTAAATTTCTGTCTATATAATCCCTCCTGCCATTAGCTCACCTGTAAATATATCAGTATGTAGCTCTAAAAGTTAAGGAACATTTAGAGAAAGTAACCACAGATTCATTACTACACCAGAAATGAATAATTCCTTAATATCAAGTATCCAGTGAGTGTTCAAATTTCTAATCATATATTTTTGCAGTTTTAGCTAGTAACCAAATGTGATCCATACATTGGTTGGTTGAGATGTCTTTTAATCTGTGTGTTCTCTGTGTGCTGTTCCCCACTCCCGCACTTTTCCCATGCAGTTTTTTTGGTGAAGAAACAGCTTCATCTGTCCTGCAGTTTTCCAGTTTGGATTGTGCCAGTTGCACCTCTGTATTTTCTGTAAGTTGACAGATCTAGAGCCTTGATAAGATTAAGGTTTAATTTGGGGGGCAAGGTTACTTCAGTGGTGGTATGTTCCTCTATCAGAAGGCGCGTAGTCTTTACCTCGTTTTCTTTCAATATTAGCAGCCATTTGATGCTCAAAGCCTAGATCTACTAACAGGGAACCTACATAATTTCTAGATCTATTAACTCTTTTTTTACCGCACCATGTGCTTTAATGTCTTAATAATTATGTTCATGCTGCTCCCTTTACCTGAAATACCCTTTCCTCCCTTTGCCATATTGGGAAACCAGTCCATATTCAAGGTCCAGCTCAAATTATAGTTTTATGAAACTTCTCCCTGTAGAATTAATACTTGCTGTTCATAATTCTTTTTTATCAACTTATATCTCCTCTATTGTAACCTCACATTTTATTCTAGTTATTATCTATCTTCTTTAGATCAGTGCTCTTCAATACTCTTGACTGTGCCTATCAATTAAAGATTAGTATCTACTCATAGTCCTAATATGTATGTTTATAAATTATATATGTGCTACCATAGAATTTTGCTATATGCATTTTAAAATATTCACAAAAAACAAATTTTTAATCTGCTGAAATAACATTTTAAAATACTAATTATTTTCACTAAAACAGTAATATTTGGGTAAACAATATAATTGTGCTTCATTTTAAAAGTTAACTTTTTTTCTTGCTAAAACATTTTTGAGAAAACCATATAATTGTGCTTCATTTTTTTTTAATCTTGGTTTTATACTTTTTGATTCAGTGTTTCAAAGTTTTAAGTCCATGTTGAGTATATTTTAACACTTGTTTTTAGGTATGAAAGCTAAGCCACCTCTCAAAAACAAGTAGATTCAAATGAAAGAAGTTCATTGTTGGGAACCTGAACAGTTTTCATCCCAGCTACTTTTTTTAGAGCTAGTCTTCATGTTCAAGGTGTTTGATTTTTCAGTATCATGCTAATCACCACTCACATTAGCTATTTCAGCACAGTATGGGTTTAGTGTGAGGTTTGTTGTTAATAAGAGTGAATATAAATTTGTTTTATTTGGTTTCTAAATGTATTTGATTGGGGGGGTTCATTTGTCACATCTGATTAGGTTGCCATGGTTTTATTTCATAATGTAACTGGTAAAGTTTATGTATTAGGAAGAAGTTATTTGCATTGCCATTTTTGTGGGGTTTTGTTGTTATTTGTGCGTACATTATTGGTGTTATCTTACATTCTGTCAGTTCTTTGCAGGAATGGCATTTACTTGGATTAAATGCCTACTAGTATATAACATGGATTAACACTGATACCCTCACTTGGTTTATGAGTCAGATGTTCACCTGTCAGAGCACGCATGTCATGCCTCCTTTACATTTTTGACTTCTAGTTAAATCTAGATAAGTTTTTAGTTCATTCAGCTGAGCTCCCATACATCACAATAATGTCTGTCACAGGATGCTATGATGAGAGGGACAACCAAGTAAAGATGTAACTGTTTACTTACTTTCATTCTGGAACTGTCCCACTCCACACTTCCTATAGGAAATTTTGGGTGCCCTGTGTGGCAGGGTGCCATCTGACACATGGACCAACTAGGGCTACCAGTGCCAATCCATACTAGTACAATAGTAATTTTTATTAAATGCCCTCTCCCTCTCTTTTTTTAGAAAAGTGATGATTTCTTCCTATACTTCATTGGAAAATAAATATTTTTATGGATTCTCTGACCCTACCTTGAGGCTTTTGCTCTATTGTGAGGACAGGAACTGTGTAAAATTTATCCTTGCATTCCTAGCACAAGGCTTGGCACATGTTTGGTTACTATTGGTAATTTGTTGGATGAGAAGCTGAGGAGACTGTCCTGACCCAAATAGAGAACTTCTATTAAAAAATAGTGAGATAAATATTTGGATGGATATAAAGGCTTAGATGTTGTATTGAAAAGATAAGCATTAAAACGGCTATTGAAAAATAAAACAGTGGGGCATATGGGGAAAATTTGGTAATACAGTAACATGTATTATGGGGATATATGAATTTAATCCCAAATGAAAGTTGGGAAGATAAGTTCGTAGGGTTTTACATTAAGCTGTGAATCAATCCATGGCATCACAGAAGTTTGGGTGGAGGAAATGAAGAAAAAGAGGGATGAAACTTAACATCTCAATTGTTGGGATTTGGTGTTTTAATGTAAGTGTAAAAAGGGACTATGGATTTCTGTACTCACCCATTTTAAATGGTTTTAGGAAATTGCCAGAAACACGTATTTTAATGTATAGAATAGTATTTAACTTTTAAAAACTTTATAATGCCTCAGTTTCAGGTGTGAATCAGGTGAGCACATGTTTGAATAGCCTTTACGTAGGCTTTATTCACTTGTATCAGAGTGAAAACAAAGACAAACTATAATTCAGTTTAATATCTATAATATTTATATTTTTTCAAAAAGTAATGAAAGTTATTTCTCCTGTCTGTATTAAATTTTTTGTATGATTTGTAACTGATTTTTAATAGCTTTCTCCATAAGATATATGCATGGTGTCTTTAATTATGGATAGTGTACTTTGGTTGTATTGAGGAATGCTGTTTTTCTGTTTTTGGAGGTGAGTTTCCAATGTATATGGGTTAATAAGCAGCTGTGATAACAGAAAGATGTTCTTCTGGGAGACATGCACGAATCCTTTAATACTAAATATTTTAATGCTTTTGTCTTTTTGTTTTCTGCTGCTTGTAAGCATACAATTAGATTTAGTAGAATATCTCCTTAGGTTATGGTAAGGTAATATTGCTTCATGTCAGTCACTCAGTAAACTAGCTTAATGTTGAAAAATGCCAAATTTTTATACATTTACTTAGTTAAATTTTTTTCTGCTTGTAGTGGTTTTGTTGGAATATAGGGTCTATGTAGATTATGAGGACAGGGATGTGGGGAGGCAGTGTTGGGGCTAAATTCTCAATTTTCATCAAAATTCTTTGACTTGAATGCAAGAAACTTGAGCTCTTCCTTTGCATTTCATACTAGTGTTCATCACCCATTAATACTTTTAAAATCTTAATACTCTTAAATATATTATTTCTTCTTTTCTCAGTAAGTTGAAGAATCAGAAAAGGAAATATATATATGTCATATATGTACTTAATCAGTTTACCTATGTAGAGCAGGATATCCAATTGGTAAATGGACTCTACCTAACTTTTCTTCCACTTCCTCATTTCAGCACTTACTAGCCTGTTCCAATACTGAGAAGAGGTGTGCAAAAAATGTTAGAGATGAATAAAGAATGAATGGAACCAAGTGAAATAAATATGCTCAAATTAAAGTAGAAGGAAGAGTTACAGTATACATACAGTCACCTCTCAGTTATGGAATTCTAGAGCTAGAAATTAGAAGACTAATGGGACAGAATTGGATAAGTAGACCATAATTTAAATGTTTAAAGAATAGTATTTATATAGACTTGAGAATTACTTCAGGATATTAAAAATAGTATATATTCAGAGTTGGGAATTACATTAGGATATTAAAAGTCTGATTTTGATTTATTACTTACAAAACACTACCAAATTAAATATTATTGCTAAGATTAAATGAAAGGCTTGCTTGTAGGAGGTGTGAGGTTTGATGAAGAATTTATAATGATATGTTGGGATTGAGTGATATATATATATATATAATGTGTTAAGATTGTTAATCTTAATTTGGGCTAATTATATTCAAAGAGTAACCTGAGTTTTTGAAACATAATTTCAGAAGTATTACATAAATATGGTATCAACTTTGTCATTATCATCAAAATAAGAACACCCAAATTTAAATTCTCCACACTTGGGCAAAAGTGATAGGGCCACTTTATTCCTTAGCAAAAGAAAAAATTCCATTAAAAGGAAATCTTTAGACTAGTGTAGAATAGGTAGCATACTTGACACATTGGGATTTTTTATTTTTGCCACTGACAAGGTGTATGACCTTTGTCAAATAACCTTGGTCATGTAATCTTAATAGGTTTCAATTGGCCTATTGTTAAAAACCGAATACAAAACTACAACTTACATGGTGGGAAAAGTGATAGTGTAGAAGATAAGACTAGCCCTAAATCATCCCAAGTCTTTTTTCTACATTTATAAGAGCAGAGTAATACTTGACTGGCTTGGTTTTCAAATCTTTTTCTCATGTAGCACATATTCAAATGGAGTTAGTAGTGATTAGAGAAATGAGCAACAACAGGAAGATAAACCAGGTATGTATTAGCAGATGAGGGTAACATCCTGAACAATGAAGCTGGTTATATTGTTTAAAATAATTGTATATTTTTAGATTCTATTCAGTATTTGAAAGATCAGATTGGGTTCCTTGGCGCTCATTGGTATAAGATTTTTAGTCTAGAATGAGGCTAATGAACCATTAATAAACACAAGATCATTAGTTTGCTGAAGAGATTTTTATAATTGACAAGAAAGTAAAACGTTGTGGGTTTTTTTGTTTTTTTGGGGTTTTTTTGCGTTACGCAGGCCTCTCACTGTTGTGGCCTCTCCCCCTGCGGAGCACAGGCTCCGGACGCGCAGGCTCAGCGGCCATGGCTCACAGGCCCAGCCGCTCCGCGGCATGTGGGATCGTCCCGGACCGGGGCACGAACCCTCATCCCCTGCATCGGCAGGCGGACTCTCAACCACTGCTCCACCAGGGAAGCCCTAAAATGTTGTTTTTAGCAATCTAAAACACCACATGAATCACATTTTAATATGAACAGTTGGGAAATGCTTCTAAATACACTATGTATGTATTTGGAAATACCGTAATGGTAAGTAGGTAAAACATATTTCAAAACTGATAGTGCTTAATTCTATTTAAATTTGCCATGTCTGGATTCCAACAGTAATTGTAATTATTTAAGGGTGTATATGAACGTCAATTTAATTGAAGACTAAGAGCTCGGCGTTTCCAAATAGGGGACCCAAAAGGAGAGACTACGTTAGATGTTGCGAAAAACCATTTCCCAAAAAGGGCTTATGGGTGGAGGTTTCTATCCTGCCCTAACCTAGCTTTATTTCACCCTGTGTTCTCTCCTATTCATTGACTGAATGACCTTGGGCAGAATATTTAACTTTAGAATAGCAGTATCTTCATTTATAGAATGTTACCTTAAATATCTTTCTTACTGGTTAGAAAGATAAAATCATGTATATTGAAGGTTCTTTGTAACTGATGGGTTGCTTCACAAAATTCAGTTATTGGGTTTAATATGGCTGTAATTGTCAAAATAATACCCATAAGGATTGATGGTTTTGTCATATCCATAATACTTATATTTGAAAATAACTTTAGTAAATTCCTTTAATTGGGAGTTCATAAAGTAGGGTGACATTTTTTTTAGAATTGTGTGAAATGCTAACTACTAAGTATGTTTTTAACATCCTTTCTTATAAAATTTTGTGATGAAGGCTGGAAAAGAGAAATTGGTATTCAGAAATGATAGAGTGTGTCTATAGCCAGGAGACAGGGAAGAATTTACATAATTTTGTAGTATAGACACTATCTTAAAGTGTAATTTGTATTAAATGTGTGTGAACTAAAGGAAGTTATCTGCAGCAAGTACTGTTTTAATAATACTTCTATTTTAAAAACTTAGATTTTGCAATGTCACTTTTTGACTATTTATTACGTCTGGGATATTTTCTGTTTTTTAGTGTTGTTTTCCCTTTCTTGAAGGTTTTTGGTTTCTTAGAATTTCTTTTAATGGAATGAAAGGTAAAAATCTATTCAATACATTGTTGGCTAACTCCATTAAAGAATACTGAATTTTTTTTTTTTTATCACCTTTTAGAGTAAGAACTTAGTTTTCATCCGTTTCTCTATCTTCTTTTCTCGTTCAGACATTCTTTGCCCGTTGACAGTAGATTCACTCATTGATACCTGACTGGGGCTATTCTTTTCATCACTTTAAAAAAGTAAAGTTGGAGTGCTAAGGTGACATCTTGCAAGGAATAAATGTGTTAGCATAATGCTCCAAAAAGTAACGAATCAAATTTGGGGTCTTCTAAACTTGTGGTTGGATAACATACTTAATCAGTCCTTGCACATTGTAGAAATCAGAGGACACAAACTCAAGAACTCTTAAAATTGTTTAAAAAACCTAATTTTTGTTACTTTACAGATGTTCCACTTAAGCAGACCTCTTCTATAGCTGTAGCTGGAGCTGTAATTGGAGCTGTCCTTGCCCTTTTCATCATTGCCATCTTTGTGACTGTGCTGTTGACTCCTCGAAAAAAGAGACCATCCTACCTTGACAAAGTGTAGGTAAATTTTTTGCTTGTGTTCAACTATGAATATTCAGTATGTGGCAGTCGTTATCTTTACAGCTACTCATATGAAAACTGTCTGAGGGATGGAAGTAAAGATACTGTTAGGTCTTTGTAAGATGACTGGTTTTGTCAGGAAGTCTGACTACATTTTGGTAAATAAACTGTTGCAAGGGGCTGCTAGAGACAAATATATTAGACACCTTTTTAACCTACAGTATATTACATACCTTTCCAAATGGTAACATAATGACTCTACGTTGTCCTGCCTTCTGAATAAAAATGCAGGTCTTCCATGAAGTGGTTGAAAGACAGATATAAAAAATCTTAGAAGTTTAAATTACTTCTTTAAATTGCTTATGCCTGTCTTATGTATAGATATAACTAACTCTAAACTGCCAGAAGTTATTAAATACATTGAGTTTTAAAGCTTTTATCTTAAAGAAATTTGGTTTTGGTGAATTACAAAATGTGCTTTTATTTAAAGAGAAAGCAATGTTTTGGACCTAATCATGAGAGAGAATTACAAAACAGAAATTGCACTCTGTTGTATAATCAAAAGACCGAAGTCCCAGTTTCCTTAATTCCATCAGCAGCTTTTGTTGCTTCATCTGTGAAATGTGAATAATACTTTTCCTGCTTACCTCACATGGCTGTGATAAGAGTAGAATAAGATGATGTTTCTGAACTGTGAAGTTCTATACAAATGACATTATTTCTTGTGTGGTTATTAATGATTTTATATGAGGACATGAGGCTGGCTCTGAAGGAATGTATTTCTTCTCTCTTCATAAATGCTTTGTGTATGTCTCTGCCTCTCTAATCTGGCACAGTTAGAGCACTGATCTTTTTGGATTAAGGACACCTGGGTGTTAGCTCTATTACGATCAAATTAGTGGTATGATCATGAACGAGTCACATCACCTCCATGAACCTTGGTTTTCTCACCTAAATAACTTACGGCATCTTGCAGCTATACATTTGCTGTGATTTTTGTTACATTAAAGGAAATAATTACTTTAAATAAAAGGACTATAAAATACCCTTTCAGTCTAATACCTGTAAGACCGATTCCTCTAATATTTCAAGAGTATCTAGCTTGTGGTTAACTTCATCTTAGTTGCCAGATTATCTCAAACTTTTCTATAATTTCCAAAAGATAATTTACTAGTAGACTAGTAATTACATCCATGTAATCATTTTATTTATTATTTGAATTCTGTTCATTTAAAATATTATTTCATGCCCACATGGAGAAGTGAGAATTTGTAATTTCTTTGGCCTCTATAGCTTTCATCCTCTTTATCTTTTAATATAGGTAAAATTTTTATTTGATTTACTGATCTCAATTACTGAAAATTAGTTATCTGTGATCTTCAAAAGTAGGAGAATATATGAAAAATTATTTTCTAAAATGCAGAGAGCTACAAGGTATATTTAATTCTATTTTTGTTGTAATGCAACAATTTAAAAATATATGAAAATACTTTTTTTTAGTAGATTAGGTCATTTTGGCAAAGATAAATGCATTCCCCAAGGATGTAATGGTCTCTTCATTTATTTCAGGTGCCAAGATTTATAATGGTTTGTAGATTGAAAATCTTAATTTACATGATGAATATTCTAAGAATGACCATGGCTTTTGAAAACTAATTATGGAAGTATTTCCAAAATATAGTATAAGCATATTTTTTCATTATCATTTTAAGATACAGTCTTTTAAATCACTATTATGACACTTTGGAGGAAAGTGTTTTCCATTACACATGTTTGACTATATTTAAAATGTTGGTAGGCATAGTCATATGTAAAAATGTGCAGTACTTAATTAGTCATATACTAGATTACTTGCCTAATAATAATGTTCAAAAAATACTTCTATTTGCTTTTTTAGATTTTTCAAAGAATTGTTTATTTCAGATTAGTCCTAAACATTAGAACCTTTAAAACCAGTTCACTTTTTTGTTCCAATTATGATTGATTAATGGAAATGTAAGAACTGAATTAAACATGTATGCTAATACAAATATTAGTATGAGGAAAATATTCTCAAAACTTAAGCGAATCTTGAATGTTTCCCCCACCCACCCTTTTTTTTTGTTTTTTTGCTAAAAGTGGCAATCACATTTTTTAAACTTTTTAATGCAGGATCGACCTTCCACCCACACATAAACCACCTCCTATGTATGAAGGACAGTCCCCCCCTTTGCCTCAGAAAGACCTTCTATATCAGGTAAGTATTCCCGAGTACACGTAAAATAAAATGAAATAAAAAATATTAAGCAATGTATATTATTTGTTTCAAAATGTTATCTAGTCATTATACATTAAATATTACATAATAATATATAATCATTTCTCTGAAACATTCAAGGGATCAAATTTAGTCTACAGATTGGTAAGAAAAGAAGCTATGGCCAGTATAGGTAAGACAAATCAACACTGTATTAGGAGTACAAATTTTTACAAAAGCTTATGGCTGAAGACTTAATAGAGTTTTATTGACGTAACGATCCATTGTAAAATATGCATTTTTATATAAAATAAAAGGTAGAAAAATTGAATGGTAGGGTCTAATTTATGATGGAGAGGTTTTTCTCCTTGGCATATGTATTTTATTTTTGTTTATTTTTCAGTATATGCAAAATTTTCAGTATATTGCATCTAAGTCTTAGCATTCCTTTATTTAGCAACAAAAGGTTTATATTCCAATTTAAAATTCTGGGCATGAATATTGGGCCCCATTTTACACTTAACGATAATTGAAAATTTCTTTTGGAATCAGTTTACAGTAATTCATGTGAAAGTATTGATTCAGTGCTTCTGTCTTAGATTCTATATCTAGATTAATATGCTCTACTTGGTAAGGTTTAAGCCATAATGCTTTTATTCTTAACTTTAATTGTTTTGTTTTTGCTTTTTTTCTCTATCACCCATGCAGCCTCCTGGGGCTCTAACCCTGTATTGGGGTTTTATTACCTGTGACACTATAATATTTTTCTCCTAAATTATGTCCTGTATCTTCAGCTTGAGTAAGGCAAAGGAATATTTCTGTTAAGATGTTCTCAGCTTCTGTTCCTAGGTTGACCATATAATCAGTCTCCTGCCTGAGCATGGGGCAGGGAGGAGCATTCCGTGGCATGTGCACTCACTGACAATGGGCACCACCTTTGTCATCTTGCACAAGTTTGGTGTCTTAGGGATGAAGATGCGTCATCTTTACAGAACTCTGTTTTCACATAAAGAATATAGCCTCACATCTTTTTTGGCAAATAAATTAACTTGACAAGTAGTGTGAAATGTCAACAAAATATTTAGCTAAAGGTGTTAACTGCTGCAGATGGATAGCTGTTTTTCTCCCTCCACAAAGCTAGTCACTAACTGGAGGATTTCTAGATTCAGGTGTGGGAATTTTTTAAGAATGTTGCTAGTAATTTTTTAGTACAACCCTAATTGCATACAATTTTATTCTTGTCCTTAAAATCAGTTTATTTACTTTTTATTTAATATTTTCAAATTAAATATTTATAAAAGCTTATGAATTGAAAAAAAATTATTCGGCTCAGATCATATGTCCTGGGTTTTAGTTAAGAAAATATAATTTCTATATATGTAAGTGCTGCTAAATAAACACAAAAGGAAGATTTTTCTTGGATGACTTGACAGTGGTACAAACTGCAGTTTTTATCCTTGGAGTCAGAGAAGTCTTCCTGGATGGATCAATTTTGGAAGTAGGATTTTGATACATGTGATAAAATTACTCAGTTGTTGATTAGAGTAAATTGCATAATCACAAGCATAAATCTAGGAGGAAATGAACAGTTATGTGAAAGAGTAATAGAAATTTTAGAAAGGAAATTGGTGGGACAGCATCTGCAGTGGATAACAAACATTGGACTTTGGGAGTCAGAGACCATTTACATTTAGTACTATTGTGACTTTTTCCTCATCTGTTAAATTCAGCAGGTGAAAAACATGATTGTTTCCCTCTTCTAGCTATAAAACTGAGTCTATAAAATATTGCTAAGGGTCAGCTGGTTGCTGTCATTTTGCTTAGGAGAGTCAAAACTTGAGTTGGAGATGAAATAATTCTTAATTCTATAAAGATTTTGGGAATAATTGAGGCTAAAATCATTATCCATCAGTAAGATAATTTGTTATGATTCATGTGTTATAATGTCGTATGTTAATTATATGGCTGTCTGCGTTTTAATTAATGTTGTGATATCAAAATGCAAAATACATAGAACTGTTTCCTGGTTACCAAGAAATCTGTAAGTGTGTAATTACTATCTAATTAGTTTCATGCAATGATAGCCTGCTGTAATAGTAAATGCCTTCATAATGTTCCGCTTCAGTAGATAACTTGTCAACTTTAAACTCATGAGGTAATTCCTAATTGAAGTCATTAGTCCCTAGCCCTCACAGCCAGGCCATGCTCCCAAATATTACCATGGCTTTAAGGAAGAGAGTCCCACTTGTTCTACTCATCAGTGTTCTACCCTCGGGAAACCACAGAAAGAAAGAGTTCTTACTACTTAACTTTTGTTTCCCCTGCTTAACCATTACTTTTGTGATAATAGTGCCAAAACTCATACCTGAGAATTTTCCCTCTAAATATAAGTTAGGAGGATGAGGTCTGGTATTGTGAGGGGGTGATTTCCTTGAGTGGGAATGGAACTATTACCATACTGCAGAGAAGATGCATGGAGGCACACATAAGTATGAGGGAAATAAAAAGAAGAATGTCTTGCCTGAAGGCAAAGAATAATTAATACCACCAGCTTGTCATGTTATTAGTTGATAATCCTAGAAAAGTGAGTCTTCATTTAGGAAACAAATACTAACTCAGGACATTTTTTCTTAACATTATAGGTAATAAGTAGGTATATTTTTGGTACAAAAAAATCCAAATACTACAGAAATTTAGAGTTAACGGTTAAAGTTCTGTTTCATCCCTCTATCCCCCAATATGTTATTTCTTTCCCTAGAGGTCACCATTGTTAGGAATTTAAATATCCTCCCAAACTTTTTCCATAAGTTTACTTTGAAGTATACATCATCCATATTTACATCTACAAGTAGTTTCTTTATAAACATAAATGTGGTCATAGAAATTGCTTTTTCCACTCTACTACCAATGTTTTTCAGAGTGACTAATGTTGCCACCTTTATCAAAATCCTCTGGGTTATTAAAAATGAAGATTCTTGAACACACATTCAGTTTCACTGAATCAGTATCCCAGGGGTTGGAGACAATGGGCATTTTACCTAGCTCACCAGGTGAATTTTAATGCACATTCAGGTTTGAGAACTATTCCTATTTCTCTGTCTCATTCTTAATGGCTGTAATAGTATTCCATTGTGTTGATATACCACAAATTACCTAATGATATTCCTAGGTTTTTTCTTTTTTTTTCTATTACAGTAATTGCTGCATTGAGTGTACTTTTATATACTTTATTGTACACATATATTTATAAAATATATGCAAAGAAATAGAATTACTGTGAATATTTTTTACATTTAAATAGGTGTCACATTGCTGGCCAGCCTAGCTGTATTAATTTATATTCCCATAAACAGTATATTAAAACCCATTTCCCTCTCTAATACTGTTTAGTAGAACTTCTGTTGTTGTTGTTGCCAGTTTGATAAAACTGGAAAAATAGTTCATTTAAAAGCTTCATAGATTCCTGGAAGAAGTTTCATAATTGATTGCCTATTTGTAGTTCTGTAAACCACCTATTTGCATCTTTTTTCAAATTTTCAGTTACTTTTTGAACTTCCCTTGTTAATTTTTTAGCAGCTCTTTGATATGGACAGTAATCTTTTGTCTTATATTCGTCTCTTATTTTTTAACTTTATAGTGTCTTATACAGAACGTTTACGTTTTTATGTAGTTAAAATCTCTTTATCTTTTTCCTCATAGTTTCTGGAAGTTACATATTATCTAAAAAGACCATTTCCCCCTCTCTCCCTGATCTGAAATGTTAAAAAATCATACAAAACTCTTCACAGTTTTATGGGATGTTTTATTTTATTTTAAATAATTTAAAACTTATGTTTGCTTATTATATAAGGTAGTGACCTACGTTTTTTCCCCAATGGTATAACCAATTGTCCAAAAATTATTGAATTGGCTGTCCTTTTCTATGGTTTGAGGACACTCTTATCCTAAAATAAGTTCGCATATATATTAGGTATATTTCTGAACTCTTAGTTCTGTTATGTTGTTCTGTGTTTCTCTTCTTAAAGCAAGACAACACTGTTTTTTTTTAATTTACTTTTATTGAAGTATAGTTGATTCCCAGTGTTGTGTTAGTTTCTGGTGTACAGCAAAGTGACTCAGTTATACGTACGTGTGTGTATATATATATACACACATACATACATACACATACATATGTGTGTGTGTATCTATATAATACTTTTCCATATTCTTTTCCATTATGGTTTGTTACAGGATATTGAATACAGTTCCCTGCGCTATACAGTAGGACTTTGTTGTTTATCTATTCTACATATAATAGTTTGCATCCGCTAGTATTTCAGCAGAATTTACTATCTGAAAAAATTATGATTTTTTTCCCCAATAATTCATTATCATATATCATAGTCTTTAGTAAATTTTTGTAAATGTTCATCACAGTCTTGTGGAGGAAGAGTGTTTCTACATTTTTTTTTTGAGTGGCTAATACATGCAAAACAGTATAAAAGGGTATTTTCTAAAGTCTTAGTCCCATTTTCCATTCCTACTTACCCTACCCCCACCACCTCCTACAGAAAACCATTTTTATCAATTTCTTGTTTGTCTTCATATGGTTTATGTAAAACATAGACAAGGAAACACACACACATTTTATCTTTTCTCGGATAAAAGGTAACATATATACACTGTTACATATCTTGCCATTTCCTCTTAAGATATACTGGAGCTCTTTCTTTTTGGGGTAAAAATCATTCTCATTCTTTCTTATGTCTACTAAGATTCTAATGTGTGTATATTACATAGTTTGCAATGTCAAAATATTTTAATAAACCGATAATGCTGCAGTGAATAGCTTTGTATATATGCTATTTTGTATCTATGCAAGTATAATCTGCAGGCTACATTTTTAGACTTGATCTTGCTACAGCAAGTAGTAAATGTGTTTATATTTTTTATAAGTACTGTCAAATTATCCTCTGTAAATATTGTACTGTTTTTTACTTGTGTGAGTAATGTATGAAAGTGCCTGTTTCTCCACATTCTCACCAACAGTATATGTATTCCACTTGATTATTGGTAATCTGATAGGTGGAAAATAGTAAATATATAATTGCAATTTTGCAATCTCATTATTAGCAAGTTTCAGCATCTTTTCAAGTTTTAAACGATCATTTTTTTTTCCTGCAAGCTGCCATTCTTTTGTGTGCTATTTAAAAATTTTATAAATAGATATGAAAATTTTTTGTTTTGATTCCAGCATGAATAATATGTACACTGTTCATTGGTATCTAAATTTGTGCTATACAGTGTTAAGTAAGATGACTCATATTCCCATAGATTTATGTGATAAAATAAGAAGATTGAAAAATTAAGAAACTATGTTATGACTAGAACCCTAATGTTATCAAATTGTGTGGCTTTAGAAACATGGTGGTCCTACTTGTTATCAAGTTCTGGAGTTAGAGATATGTCCTCCAGGTATCTTAATTTCAGTTACTAATCATACCATATTTCATTTATGGCTTTCTTGAACCTGTTCACCCTACTACTCTTTATAGTTTTATAGATTCTCATTATTTCTCCTCAAAACTCATCTTTCCAACATATCACTGCCAGTTTCCAATAGTATTTTTAGATAAGCTGTTTATGCTCATTATTAATGGTCTGGTTTTCTCCCTGGATCTGAATATTTTAACGTGTTTCCAGATACCGGATATCAGTAGTTATGGTCTTTGGGGTCAGGGAGAAGGGAGACAGGAAGATGATAAAAGAATTAACATTTTTCTTCCAAATTCAAGGAAACTAAATGACTGAGTGTAATATTTAAGTAAATGAGTCCTGAGTATTTCTAGGATGGTTTTGCCCTAGAGTAGCAAAAAGTTTTCATCTGCCCATTGCCTCCAGTTAATAGGTAGTGGTAATTATTGATAAAAGTAGTAAAAGAATTGTAGGGCCCTGTTCTGGTCTGAGGAGGGAGAAAGCTCTGTGAACAACAAAGCTTGGATGAAATATTGATTTATAAACGAATAATATCTAAATAATATATTCAAATAAAATATCAGTGCAACCTCTGAAGTATAAAGGATTGGTATTTTTACTAAGTCAGAGCTCTACTAATCAATCTTATAAAAGAGAAAAGATAAACCTACTGATATGGTTTCATAAAGATTAATAAATTACCATATGCTACATCCTTAGAACACTGCCTGGCACATAGTGAATACTATGTGTTTGCTGTTATTATCATTATTGTTAGTTAAAAAGAAGCTATGTAATTCTTAGAAAGTTACTAAAGAGACCAAGCAGTGAAATTATTTCAATAGCAGGATAAAATTGTTACTACTTTGGCTCATGTAAACTCGGCATATGTTGCTTTTCGAAATTATTGATACTTTTATTATAAGTTTAGTAGTGCTTGAAATGAAATTAAAATGGAGTTTGCATCTTTTCGTTCATAGTTCCGTTTTGTTTTTTTCTCTGTCATCCATTTATCAAACATATTTCTTAGGTACTAATATGTCAATATTGGGAATACATAGTCAATAAAACAGAGTTAAAAATTCTTGTCTTACTCTATGCCAATAAAATGGACAACCTGGAAGAAATGGACAAATTCTTAGAAATGCATAACCTGCCAAGACTGAATCAGGAAGAAATAGAAAACATAAACAGACCAATCACAAGCACTGAAATTGAAACTGTGATTAAAAATCTTCCAACAAACAAAAGCCCAGGACCAGATGGCTTCACAGGCAAATTCTATCAAACTTTTAGAGAAGAGCTAAGACCTATCCTTCTCAAACTCTTCCAAAATGTAGCAGGGGGAGGAACATTCCCAAACTCATTCTATGAGGCCACCATCACCTTGATACCAAAACCAGACAAGGATGTCACAAAGAAAGAAAACTACAAGCCAATATCACTGATGAACATAGATGCAAAACTCCTCAACAAAATACTAGCAGACAGAATCCAACAGCACATTAAAAGGATCATACACCATGATCAAGTGGGGTTTATTCCAGGAATGCAAGGATTCTTCAATATATGCAAATCAATCAACGTGATACACCATATTAACAAATTGAAGGAGAAAAACCATATGATCATCTCAATAGATGCAGAGAAAGCTTTTGACAAAATTCAACACCCATTTATGATAAAAACCCTGCAGAAGGTAGGCATCGAGGGAACTTTCCTCAACATAATAAAGGCCATATATGACAAACCCACAGCCAACATTGTCCTCAAGGGTGAAAAACTGAAAGCATTTCCACTAAGATCAGGAACAAGACAAGGTTGCCCACTCTCACCACTCTTATTCAACATAGTTTTGGAAGTTTTAGCCACAGCAATCAGAGAAGAAAAGGAAATAAAAAGAATCCAAATCGGAAAAGAAGAAGTAAAGCTGTCACTGTTTGCAGATGACATGATACTATACATAGAGAATCCTAAAGATGCTACCAGAAAACTACTAGAGCTAATCAATGAATTTGGTAAAGTAGCAGGATGCAAAATTAATGCACAGAAATCTCTGGCATTCCTGTACACTAATGAAAAATCTGAAAGTGAAATCAAGAAAACACTCCCATTTACCATTGCAACCAAAAGAATAAAATATCTAGGAATAAACCTACCTAAGGAGACAAAAGACCTGTATGCAGAAAATTATGAGACACTGATGAAAGAAATTAAAGATGATACAAATAGATGGAGAGATATACCATGTTCTTGAATTGGAAGAATCAACATTGTGAAAATGACTCTACTACCCAAAGCAATCTACAGATTCAATGCAATCCCTATCAAACTACCACTGGCATTTTTCACAGAACTAGAACAAAAAATTTCACAATTTGTATGGAAACAAAAGACCCCGAATAGCCAAAGCAATCTTGAGAACGAAAAACGGAGCTGGAGGAATCAGGCTCCCTGACTTCAGACTATAGTACAAAGCTACAGTAATCAAGACAGTATGGCACTGGCACAAAAACAGAAAGATAGATCAGTGGACCAGGATAGAAAGCCCAGAGATAAACCCACGCACATATGGTCACCTTATCTTTGATAAAGGAGGCAGGAATGTACAGTGGAGAAAGGACAGCCTCTTCAATAAGTGGTGCTGAGAAACCTGGAGAGGTACATGTAAAAGTATGAGATCACTCCCTAACACCATACACAAAAATAAGCTCAAAATGGATTAAAGATCTAAAGGTAAGGCCAGAAACTATCAAACTCTTAGAGGAAAACATAGGCAGAACACTCTATGCCATAAATCACAACAAGATCCTTTTTGACCCACCTCCTAGAGCAATGGAAATAAAAACAAAAATAAACAAATGGGACCTAATGGAACTTCAAAGCTTTTCCACAGCAAAGGAAACCATAAACAAGATCAAAAGACAACCCTCAGAATGGGAGAAAATATTTGCAAATGAAGCAACCGACAAAGGATTAATCTCCAAAATTTATAAGCAGCTCATGCAGCTCAATAACAAAAAAACAAACCCAATCCAAAAATGGGCAGAAGAGCTAAATAGACATTTCTCCAAAGAAGATATACAGACTGCCAACAAACACATGAAAGAATGCTCAACATCATTAATCATTAGAGAAATGCAAATCAAAACTACAATGAGATATCACCTCACACCAGTCAGAATGGCCACCATCAAAAAATATAGAAACAATAAATGCTGGAGAGGGTGTGGAGAAAAGGGCACACTCTTGCACTGCTGGTGCGAATGTGAATTGGTACAGCCACTATGGAGAATAGTATGGAGATTCCTTAACAAACTACAAATAGAACTACCATATGACCCAGCAATCCCACTACTGGGCATATACCCTAGAAAACCATAATTCAAAAAGAGTCATGTACCAAAATGTTCATTGCAGCTCTATTTACAATAACCAGGAGATGGAAACAACCTAAGTGCCCATCATCAGATGAATGGATAAAGAAGATGTCACACATATATACAATGGAATATTACTCAGCCATGAAAAGAAATGAAATTGAGCTATTTGTAATGAGGTGGATGGACCTAGAGTCTGTCATACAGAGTGAAGTAAGTCAGAAAGAGAAAGACAAATACCGTATGCTAACACATATATATATGGAATTTAAGAAAAATAAATGTCATGAAGAACCTAGGAGTAAGACAGGAATAAAGACACAGACCTACTGGAGAATGGACTTGAGGATATGGGGAGGGGGAAGGGTAAGCTGTGACAAAGTGAGAGAGTGGCATGGACATATATACACTACCAAACGTAAAATAGCTAGTGGGAAGCAGCCGCATAGCACAGGGAGATCAGCTCCGTGCTTTGTGACCGCCTGGAGGGGTGGGATATGGAGGGTGGGAGGGAGGGAGATGCAAGAGGGAAGAGATATGGGAACATATGTATAACTGATTCACTTTGTTATAAAGCAGAAACTTACACACCATTGTAAACCAATTATACTCCAATAGAGATTTAAAAAAAAAATTCTTTATGGAGCTTACATTTTAGTGACAAATAGGTAAATGCCTATGTTTTTTCCCCCTTTTTTTGGAAAGAATTTTATTGAAGTATAATTGGCATACAGCAGATACACAAACACATACATACATAGATAACCTAGAAACACCACCACAATAAAGATAATGTATATATTCATCATTTTCAAAAGTTTCCTGGTACCCCTTTGTAATCTTCCTCTCTTGTCATTTCCCTGATCCCTTTCTACACCCCAGGGAACCAACTACTAATCTGCTTTCTATCTATATACATTAGTTTAAATGTTCTTGAATTTTATGTAACAATCATACAGTAGATTCTCTTTTCTGGTCTTGCTTCTTTCACTCCACATAATGATTTTGAGATTTCTTCATGTTGTTTTGGTCTTTCCTTTATTCCTTTTAGATAGGTGTACCTTGTAGAGATACTACATTTTGTTTATACATTTACCTATTGATGGATATTTGCATTATTTCCAGTTTGGGGTTATTATAAGCAATGCTGCTATGAACATTTATGTATGTCTTTGTGTGAACATATGCTTTCATTTGTCTTGGGTAAACCTGTACATGTGGAATGACTGGATCATATGGTAAATGTAACTTAAAAAGTGTAACTTTTTAAGAAAATGCCAAACTGTCATCCTAAGTGGTTTTACCATTTATGTTCCCACCAGCAATGTATGAGTTGCTCCATACCCTTGCTACCATTTATTATTATCAGACTTTAAAAATTTTAGGTACTAATAGTTCATTATTATTTTAGTTTTTTCCCTAATTACTAATACATGTAACTTTTTTTCCTTTGCTGATTTGGCTTCTTTAATGAAGTCTCTGTTCAAATATTTGCTCATTTTTATTGGATTTTTAAAAATTATTGGATTTTGAGAGTTCTTTATATGTTTTGTGTTATGGAATGCGTGTTTGTGCCCTTCCCACTCATTCATACATTGAAACCCTCATCACCAATGTGATAGTATTTGACAATGGGACCTTTGGGAGTGATTAGGTCACCAAGCTGGAGCTCTTATAATGGGATTAGTGCCCTCAGTAAAAAGAGACAGGGGAGAGCTTATTTCTCTTTCTTTTCTCTGCCTTGTGAGATTACAACAGGAAGATAGCTGACTGCAAGCTAGGAAGAGGGCCCTCACCAAGAACCAAAATCTTAGACACATAGGAGGTTTGGACTTCCATAGAACTGTGAGAAATAAGTGTTTATTCTTTGCTTAAAGAATGGCTTCATCTATATGTGTTAATATACGATATTTGTTTTTCTCCTTCTGGCTTACTTCACTTTGTATAATAGATTCTACCATGCATAAATTAGATAGCTAGTGGGAACATGCTATAAAGCGTAGGAAGCTCAGTGCCGTGCTCTGTGATGTCCTAGAATGGGTGGGAGGAGAGGGGGGTTGGGAGGGAGGTCCAAGAGGGAGGGCATAGAGGTATACATATAGCTGATTCATTTCATTGTACAGCAGAAACTAACACAACACTGTAAAGCAATTATACTCCAATTTAAAAAAGAAAAAGAAATTAAGACAGATTAAAAAAAAACAAAACACAAAAAATGAAAAAAAAGAATGGCTTCACCTAATCCATGTTAATTTGTTATAGCAACCTGAGCAGAATAAGACATTTTGATACAAGTCCTTTGTTAGATAATATGATTTGGAAACATTTTCTCCCATTCTCTTGGTCGTCATTCTCTAAACTGATTTTTGAAGAGCAGTTCTTAATTCTGAGGAAGTCTGATTTATATGATGGCAACGTAATGCCATGCTTTCTTTCTGGAATGTGGGTGTGTTGTAGTAATACCGATTTTTATTAGTTTCTATTAATTTGGTTAATATATTTCTATGATATATCATTTTTATTTTTCCTGTATAAGCATCAGCAATTAGGAAATTTAATGAATTATTTCAAAGACAGTAGATTTTCTTTGTCACTAGTGTTCCTTCAGTATCTGGTATCCTCAGGAGACATAAATAGTGTAAGTAATTCTAATCTCACCTGAGAAATATAGAAATTAGGAAGATTTGGCCTCTGTATATAGTATTTTGTGGCCCGTGGTACTGAAGCAGCCATTATGTCTTTATATGTTCTGTTCATCTCTATATCAAAAACAGTAGTTGGCACAGAGAATAACTCTTGTTTTCAGTAGAATCAAATGGGACCTAACAGTTTTGTTATAATCATTAAGAAGATTCAGATTCACTTATTTTGACTTGCTGTAAGTTATAGAAATACTTTAAGAAACTTTATTTCAGATTTACTGTATACATGTAAACCAGAACAGATCTGGGGAACCTGGAGAGATGATTTCTAGGCAATAAAGATTTTGAGTTTAATTGCATTTTAGTATTTTTAAATGGTTTTGCCAGCATTAGTGCATTTGTTATGTGATTTTTCAGAAAGGAGTTGAAATCCTCTGACCCCGATTCTGATTGTTTCTGATTTGTAGCTGAACTAAGTGGGAAAGTTAGGTCTATCTTAAGAAAGAAAAAAAAATTAAGTAATGCAGTATTTCCCTCAGAAGTATTTCTAATACAGATTGAATTATTTTATGTAGATTAAATGATAGAAAAGAGCTGGCTTCATCCTAGTCACCAATACTCATTACCAAAAAAAAAGCAGTAGATGATTAAAGTAAAAGAACTACATGTTGGCCTTTTAAGATGTTCTGAGCAATCCAGAGAGAATATTTAATTCACACCTTTTCGTAAGACTTTTTATAGTAAAATTCCACTTGGTTCTGTCTATGTTATAAACATCTCACCTTCTTTCTTCCTTTCAAATCCTATCTATGTTATAAACATCTCATCGTTTTTCTTCCTTTTAAATCCGTAAACGAGTTATAAGAACTGATTCATTATAAAAATTATATACTCACTATTTGTTCTTAATAGATGTGTATTTCTGAGTTTCCTGTTTTTGTTTTCTTAATTATAAATTATAAATTTCTATAAATAGAAACCATGACTTACTACTGCCTTTGTAACCTTTCTTGGTGTCTAATAAACTGCTCTGTACAAAGGCTACTCAGGAATTGTTGAGTTGCTGTGATAGTGAAATTGTTTGCAAAGTCAGTTTCCCGAGCTAGCTGAGGGTTATTCCATGAGTTTGGGGGAACAAAGAAGACAGCAGAATCTATAATAGTGTCACCTCATCCTTCTGCCTGTGTAATACCTAGAAAGTTTATTTTAAACAACTTGGAAATTTTATAGCCAGTCCATCATTCATTTTGAGTAAGATGGTGTAACAAGGTGCCAATCTATAATATCTTATCATTTCCAAAGATTTAATCACCATACACTCCTAATAACTGGAAATGAACCTCAACTTTTTGACATTACCACCAGAATACTTTTAGAGCACCTCATAAACCATGTTAAAGTCTGAAATATTAACTCAGATTTAATACTAAACTTTAGGGAATAAAACTGTTTTAATGGCTCAATGCTACTTGGGAACTCCTGCAAAAAAGTATTATCCTAACCATTAATTTACTTAACTTGTGTTTTTTGCCTTGATTTTTGAAGAATTAAATTTAGGCTATTCATACCTGAGATGCAGTCAGAATATTCAATTTCGAGTGGTTTGAGATCTGTGTTAAATTCACACTGCCACCAGGGAACTATAATTCTTAATTAGAGGTGACTTTTGATTGACTCATGAGTAATGAGAAGTAAAAGAATTATTGAAGTTAAGTACAGTAAGCTAAGTACAATGAACTTTCCTCCCAAATTTTAGGGGACCTAATAGCATTCTTTATTTAAAAGCGCTCATGATTTCCTTTATTGGGAGAGATTCCTTTTTAAGTACAGAGACAGAGAGCTGAGTTACTTTAAATGTTCAGAGCAACTAAATTTTTTTCAGAGAATAGACTTCTTATATGTGAATTAAATTTTACATAGACATTATCAAGCAAACTTTACTTTGAATTTGGATACTTAGTCGTAATTTTCGTCTTGGCAAATTGTTGTTTTGAAGTTATTTTGATGTGTTAAATATAAAAAATTAGTAAAGGCCACACATGAACTTTTGAGAGAATAATGTAAATAATATATTATTTTAGATAATTGTTACCCATATGGCTAAACTTATAATGTTCATTCATTCATTCAGTGAATTACAGTAAACTATGCTGAGTGATTTTTTTTTTTTTTTTAGACTCTTCCTAAGCAGATTCAGTTATGGAGTCCTTGGTTAAATTAAGCTGACCTAAATGGCTAAATGGAGTGTTCCTTCAGGCAGCAGCTGTCATATAGTGATGTGTGCAGTGCTAGTGCGGCCTCCATGCCTGCCACAATGCCTGACTTACCATCAGAGAATAATAATAGAGATAAACAGAGATTAATAAGAGATTAGTAGAGATTAATTTAGTGATATCTTTTACGACCTGTTAACATGAAATCACTATGGGAAGACTAACTCAGACTATTGACTATTATCAAAACATTCCTAACATATTGGGACAGCAATCTTGTATTCTAGAATTTCCAGGATTGTCCTAATTTCACATATTCATGCTTTAGTGTCAGTATGTATTTAAGTGCACCTATCCCAATTTTGAGACTTCTTGCACTTTCCCAAGCCTTTTCTCCAAATTCTTAATAGCTTCTTTCTCCATTTCTGATCATTCTAATTCAAAGTACTTTCTTCCTATATTTAAAATGACTCCTATATCTTAACGTCTGAAAAATATTCCTAAGATAATTAGAAGAATATCTAATTTAGAATAAAATGTGCAATGTGAACTATAGGAAAAGAACTTGTCACAGTGATATTCACTTTCAAAAATAATAGGAGACATTAATCTTACAGAACTTCAAGAGGTAGAGAGCAAGCTGGGTTCTAATTTTCTGATCTGCTACGTATTATATCATTTATTTAATATTTCATTTTTATTCCCTATTTCATAAAATGATAGAGTAACTAGAAAACACATAAGATACATTTAGGAAGAGCCAGAAAATGGGGTAATTGACCCTTTCATTTAGTTGATTCAGATTTCTTAAATAAAATGGCATTAGAGTCAAGATTTTCATTAAAGTAAAATTTTAAGTTTGAAACCTCTTAAATTTGAAGAAAGCATGTTTGAATGAGCCAATTTAAACATTTCTAAATAGTCCGTTGGCTTTTTTCTTTTAAAAAAAAACCTCAATGATAAAGCATAGGCCATATATATTTTTTTAATGCTACAAGTTAGAAATCAGAAATACTAAATAAAATTGTGTTACACTTCGTGTATTACACTTGTCTAACACTTGGAAATTAAATTCAAGATGCTTTTTGGTTTAGAAAGCTTTACAATGTCAAAAATTAAGAAAAATTAAAAAAATCTAATAGATGGAAAAACGTTCTAAAGGCTTTGTTTTGGATAAAGTAGTCAAGATCCCAGTTTATCCTTGGGTGAATTAACCTTAGTCATTTGACCTAGAGCCACTAAGTTATTCCATTTTTTTATGAGTATGGGACTCTGTCACCCAGTCTGCCTTTGCAATTTGTCAGATGAGTTTCCATAGTTACCAACCTACCATAGTACAAATTTCCTGTTCCTGGGCATGATAGTAGACATAGTTAGCACCCTCTTTCCCCAGAGACATGCTGTCGCCACTGGTTAAGTTTAGTTGTGGCATGATTCCAGATTTATTTTGTTGATTCTTTGGCACATGTTGTCAAACCAAGATGTTTGTCCCCTCAATTTTATGTATTCTGTTTGCTTTACTGATGTTTGCTTAATTAGGAATATGTGCAGGGCAAGCAATTAGCCTATTGTTGACTCATTGTTTTTTAATGTATTGCTTGCTATTTGGGAATCTGACTCTGAAAAGATATAAGCCCCAAAGTGATATACGTGTTTCCTTGGGCGTCTAAATTAAGAAGTTAATCTTATAATTCAGACGAAACAGTATTTTATTACTGAGGAATTAGTAAGACTTGTTGGGGGAAAAGACTTACCAGAGTGGTACTTTGGTTTGAATCATTGGTGCTGCCTTACAAATATTTTTCAAAAATCATTAGGCTTGTTATCATTCCCATATTTATAAAAATGCACAACTCACTTTCTTTACCTTTGTGTGCTGATTACTAGCAAATATTTATGTAATATATTCAGGATCGCCTCTTATGATGACCTCCTGTATGTCTATTTTTTTTTTATTCTTCAATTTGTTAATATGGTGTATCACATTGATTGATTTGCATATATTGAAGAATCCTTGCATCCCTGGGATAAATCCCATTTGATCATGGTGTATGATACTTTTTTTTTTAATTCAAACAGAAAGTCACAAAAATTATAATCATCCTCATCAGTTCACTCAGTCCCGTGTAATTAATTTTTTTTTTCTTGATCTTTTGTTAGCACTTTTATGAATTCATCAGTTTTCCATTAGAGTTCTGAAAATGCTTATTCATTCAGTTCAGCAGTATAGTCAGTTACCAGAAACCTGTACTTGTCAGAGCCTTTTCCATGAATTCTTTGAAGATGAAACCCTTTTATAGGAACATTTTTGCAAAAGCATCAGAGTACACCCAGAACTGTCTGTAAATGACAAAAGACGTAAAAATGACCATGGTTAAAGATTTGATGAAAGTTCATAGTAATGTAATTGACAAGGAAATTTAGTTAGTTCTGAGATATACATTTTATAGTAATAAGTAGAATTATGACTTATAACATTATACCAGAACATATAAGAGTTTTAGAAATTTCATGTACTGTCTGAAACATTTATATTAACATATTTCCATACAAATAACCCAAAGAAAGATTAGTATTAGTTGGTTTTTTTGTTTGTTTGTTTGCTTTTTTATACTGCAGGGATTGCATTGAATCTGTAGATTGCTTTGGATAATATAGTCATTTTCACAATATTGATTCTTCCAATCCAAGAACATGGTATATCTCTCCATCTGTTGGTATCATCTTTAATTTCTTTCATCAGTGTCTTATAGTTTTCTGCATAGAGGTCTTTTGTCTCCCTAGGTAGGTTTATTCCTAGGTATTTTATTCTTTTTGTTGCAGTGGTAAATGGGAGTGTTTCCATAATTTCTCTTACAGATTTTTCATCATTAGTGTATAGGGATGCAAGAGATTTCTGTGCAATAATTTTGTATCCTGCAACTTTACCAAATTCATTGATTAGTAGTTTTCTGGTGGCATTTTTAGGATTCTCTATGTATACTATCATGTCATCTGCAGTGACAGTTTTACTTCTTCTTTTCCAATTTGAATTCCTTTTATTTCTTTTCCTTCTCTGATTGCCATGGCTAGGACTTCCAAAACTATGTTGAATAATAGTGGTGAGAGTGGACATGCTTATCTCGTTCCTGATCTTAGAGGAAATGCTTTCAGTTTTTCACCATTGAGAATAATGTTTGCTGTGGCTTTGTCGTATATGGCCTTTATTATGTGGAGGTAGGTTCCCTCTATGCCCACTTGCTGCAGAGTTTTTATCATAAATCGTTGTTGAATTTTCTCAAAAGCTTTTTCTGCATCTATTGAGGTGATCATATGGTTTTTATTCTTCAATTTGTTAATATGGTGTATCACACTAATTGATTTGCATATATTGAAGAATCCTTGCATCCCTGGGATAAATCCCACTTGATCATGGTGTATGATCCTTTTAATGTGTTGTTGGATTCTTTTTTTTTTTTTACATCTTTATTGGAGTATAATTGCTTTACAAGGGTGTGTTAGTTTCTGCTTTATAAGAAAGTGAATCAGTTATACATATACATATGTTCGCATATCTCTTCCCTCTTGCATCTCCCTCCCTCCAACCCTCCCTATCCCACGACTCTAGGTGGTCACAAAGCAGCGAGCTGATCTCCTTGTGCTATGCGGCTGCTTCCCACTAGCTATCTATTTTACGTTTGGTAGTGTATATATGTCCATGCCACTCTCTCACTTTGTCACAGCTTACCCTTCCCCCTCCCCATATTGTTGTTGGATTCTGTTTGCTAGTATTTTGTTGAGGATTTTTGCATCTATATTCATCAGTGATATTGGTCTATAATTTTCTCTTTTTGTAGTATCTTTGTCTGGTTTTGGTATCAGGGTGATGGTGGCCTCATAGAATGAGTTTGGGAGTGTTCCTTCCTCTGCAATTTTTTGGAAGAGGTTGAGAAGGTTGGGTGTTAGCTCCTTTGTAAATGTTTGATAGAGTTCACCTGTGAAGCCATCTGGTCCTGGACTTCTGTTTGTTGGAAGATTTTTAATCACAGTTTCAATTGCATTACTTGTGACTGGTCTGTTCATATTTTCTGTTTCTTCCTGGTTCAGTCTTGGAGGGTTATACCTTTGTAAGAATTTGTCCATTTCTTCCAGGTTATCCATTTTATTGGCATGATCTTTGCTATTGTTTTCTTTGTTTCTATTTCATTTATTTCTGCTCTGGTTTTTATGATTTCTTTCCTTCTGCTAACTTTGGGTTTTGTTTGTTCTTCTTTCTCTAGTTCCTTTAGGTGTAAGGTTAGATTGTTTAGTTGAGATTTTTCTTGTTTCTTGAGGTAGGCTTGTATAGCTATAAACTTCTCTCTTAGAACTGCTTTTGCTGCATCTCATAGGTTTTGGATCATTGTGTTTTCATTGTCATTTGTCTCTAGGTATTTTTTGATTTCCTCTTTGCTTTCTTTAGTGATCTCTTGGTTATTTAGTAACGTATTGTTTAGCCTCCATGTGTTTGTGTTTTTTACGTTTTTTTTCCCTGTAATTCATTTCTAATCTCATAGCGTTGGTTAGAAAAGATGGTTGATATGATTTCAATTTTCTTAAATTTACTGAGGCTTGATTTGTGGCCCAAGACGTGATCTATCTTGGAGAATGTTCCGTGCGCACTTGAGAAGAAAGTGTAACCTGCTGTTTTTGGATGGAATGTCCTATAAATATCAATTAAATCTATCTGGTCTATTGTGTCATTTAAAGCTTCTGTTTCTTTATTTATTTTCATTTTGGATGATCTGTCCATTGATGTAAGTGAGGTGTTGAAGTCCCCCACTATTATTGTGTTATTGTCAATTTCCTCTTTTATAGCTATTAGCAGTTGCCTTATGTATTGAGGTGCTCCTATGTTGGGTGCATATATATTTATAATTGTTATATCTTCTTCTTGGATTGATCCCTTGATCCTTACATAGTGTCCTTCCTTGTCTCTTGTAACATTCTTTATTTTAAAGTCTATTTTATCTGATATGATTATTGCTACTCCAGCTTTCTTTTGATTTACATTTGCATGGAATATCTTTTTCCATCCCCTCACTTTCAGTCTGTATGTGTCCCTAGGTCTGAAGTGGGTCTCTTGTAGACAGCATATATATGGGTCTTGTTTTTGTATCCATTCAGCGAGCCTGTGTCTTTTTCGTTCGAGCATTTAATCCATTCACGTTTAAGGTAATTATCAATATGCATGTTCCTATGACCATTTTCTTAATTGTTTTGGGTTTGTTTTTGTAGGTCCTTTTCTTCTCTTGTGTTTCCTACTTAGAGAAGTTCCTTTAGCATTTGTTGTAGAGCTGGTTTGGTGGTGCTGAATTCTCTTAGCTTTTGCTTGTCTGTAAAGCTTTTGATTTCTGCATCGAATCTGAATGAGATCCTTGCCGGGCAGAGTAATCTTGGTTGTAGGTTCTTCCCTTTCATCACTTTAAGTATATCATGCCACTCCCTTCTGGCTTGTAGAGTTTCTTCTGAGAAATCAGCTGTTAGCCTTATGGGAGTTCCGTTGTATGTTATTTGTCGTTTTTCCCTTGCTGCTTTCAATAATTTTTCTTTGTCTTTATTTTTTGCCAGTTTGATTACTATGTGTCTTGGCCTGTTTCTCCTTGTGTTTATCCTGTATGGGACTCTCTGCCCTTCCTGGACTTGGGTGGCTATTTCCTTTCCCATGTTAGGGAAGTTTTCGACTATAATCTCTTCAAATATTTTCTCTGGTCCTTTCTCTCTCTCTTCTTCTGGGACCCCTATAATACGAATGTTGTTGCGTTTAATGTTGTCCCAGAGGTCTCTTAGGCTGCCTTCATTTCTTTTCATTCTTTTTTCTTTATTCTGTTCCGTAGCAGTGAATTGCACCATTCTGTCTTCCAGGTCACTTGTCCGTTCTTCTGCCTCAGGTGTTCTGCTATTGATTTCTTCTAGTGTAGTTTTCATTTCAGTTATTGTATTGTTCATCTCTGTTTGTTCTTTAATTCTTTTAGGTCTTTGTTAAACATTTCTTGTACCTTCTCGATGTTTGCCTCCATTGTTTTTCCAAGGTCCTGGATCATCTTCACTGTCATTATTCTGAATTCTTTTTCTGGAAGATTGCCTATCTCCACTTCATTTAGTTGTTTTTCTGGGGTTTTATCTTGTTCCTTCATCTGGTACATAGCCCTCTTCCTTTTCATGTTCTCTATCTTTCTGTGAATGTGGTTTTTGTTCCCCAGGCTGTAGGATTGTAGTTCTTCTTGCTTCTGCTCTCTTCCCACTGGTGGATGAGGCTATCTAAGAGGCTTGATGGGAGGGACTCTGTCTATTTCTTGTTTTTCAGGAGACCCAACTTTAGTTCATTTAGCATTTCTATGATTACATAGTTGCTTATCTGTTTTTTCCACAGAGCTGAACAACTTTATGATTTCCTACTGTTCTTTTAATTTGGGGAGTATAATTTTTCTTTGTAGCTTTAGGAAACAGAGCTAGGACCAGAAGGTGAAGGACATAGAAACATAGATTTGAATACTCAGTGTAAAGAAGACCTTTCCATTAGTTAGGTCTGTCTGATAATGGGGTGATATAAGAACTAATAGTTCATATTTCCCAACTTGCCTTGTTTAAAGGACTTAGCTGATGTCTTTTGTTGTAGGTGATAGGAGGCATTAATGAATTGGAAGTAAAATTGAATTTCAAGGCCCATTCTAGTCCTGTTGTTGCAGGAAGGGATACCCCTTCCAGGGCCCAAGAGTGGGCTCTTGTCTAACACTCTGAAATGAATTGTCGGAGGAGACACCCGTGCTGACAAAGCAAGAGACTTTATTGGGAAGGGGCACCTGGGTGGAGTGTAGGAGGGTAAGGGAACCCAGGAGGACTGCTCTGCCATGTGGCTTGCAGTCTCGGTTTTTTCTGTGATGGGATTAGTTTCTGGGTTGTCTCTGGCCAATCATTCTAACTCAAGGTCCTTTCTGGTGGCGCACACAACTGCTCAGCCAAGTTAGATTCCAGTAAGGAGGATTCTGGGAGATTGGTAGGACATGTGGACTGGCATCTCCTCTCTCTCCTTTTGACCTTTCAAGTATTCTTCTTGTTGGTGGTGGCTTGTTAGTTCCATGTTCCTTACAAGCATCTCCTGTCATAAAATAACTCACGCAGATTGTTACTGTCTTTGCCTGGCCAGGGCGGGCGGTTTCAGTCAGTGTTTCCCCTAACACTATCTCTTGATTCTTTTTTTTTCTTTTTTTCCCTGAGTAAATAATATTGGTGGTAGATTGAAAAATAACATTGGTGTTACTTGGGACCAGTGTTCTGCATAAATTTTTCAGTGTGATTCTGAGCGTAATATTTAACTATATAATTGATTAGTTAGTTAATGAGTTACTAAAAGCAGTCACATTAGAGGTAACCGACTCTATTCTATCCATGTTTTCATTGAGTGTAATTTCAAGACCTATTTCCATGTAGTATTATTGAGTCTTCATAAAAAGCAATTTGACATATGCAAAACTTACTTAACATTTTTTTCACCTTTTTTTTTAAGGAAGAAAAAGATTTTCTTCTTAAAATGCAAATTATACCTTGTTTTATGGTTGGTTTACAATTATGACTGTTTGACTGCCCACATAGATACTAAAGCTTAAAATACACTTTGAATGAAATCTTTACAGTAGTTTTACTACAATGAATAGTAAATGAAATATAGAACTTGCCAACTGCAGAATATTTCATGTACATAAGTAACTTTGGAAGAAAGAGAATTGAAGGTCTTTGAAAGGAAATACTTAGCTTTATAATAATTCCTGTTTTAAATTCATTGGCACTTTACAAAGGTAATCTCAATTTCAAATGTTTGGTGGGCATTAATTATTAGGCTATCAATCCTGTTTATTAAAAGAAATGCCATGTAAATGTATTTGTTTGAAACATTTTATATGCCTTAATACTGATGTATGTGTTCCCATGGAAACCACAAATATCCCTTTAGAAATATGATGTAAAAGAGTAGCTTTACTTAAGTAGAACCTGAGAAATTGCAGGCTATATTCAAGAAAAGATAGCTATAAAGTTGAAAAATTTTGCTGTGGTTACTTCTTGCTGAGATATGAACTGCATGTAAAACTGTAAAACCATACGTGTGTGTACGTGCAATTTTCAAAACAAATTAATTGTACTAGAACACAAAAATACAGAATAGAAAATGAAAAAAGTGGTAAGTTAGACTTCGTTAAAGTTAAAAATGTTTGATCTTCGAAAGACACCAGTAAGAAAACAAAGGCAAACCATAGATTGGAAGAAAATATTTGCAACATATATATCGGACAAAGGAATTATATCCAAAATACATAAAGAAGTCTTGCAACTCAATAACAGGAAAACAATGAACAACCCAATTTTTTAAAAAGTGGACAGAAGATGTGTGCAGTCATCCCTCATTATGAGTTGGGGGTGGAGGGGATTGGTTTGAGGACACCCTGCAAACACGAAAATCTGCACATGCTCAAGTCATTTATATAATATCGCATAGCTGAATCATATGGTAGTTTTTTTTTGTTTTTTTTTAACAACTTTATTGGAGTATAATTGGTTTACAATGGTGTGTTAGTTTCTTCTTTATAACAAAGTGAATCAGTTATACATATACATTTGTCCCCATATCTCTTCCCTCTTGCGTCTCCCTCCCTCCTACCCTCCCAACCCCACCCCTCTAGGTGGTCACAAAGCAGCGAGCTGATCTCCCTGTGCTATGCGGCTGCTTCCCACTAGCTATCTATTTTACATTTGGTAGTGTATATATGTCCATGCCACAAAAAAAAAAAATTAGAAAAAAAAGATAAAATACATACAAATACTGAATTATGTTGTAAACCTGAAACTAATATAATGTTATATATCAATTATACTTCAATTTAAAAAATTAATTCATTAAAGTAATACAAGCTTATCTTGGGAAAAAAAAGATGACAGCATTTGTATATAACCTATCCACATTCTTTCATATACTTTAAATCATCTCTCAATTACTTATAATTACATTGTACCTAGTACCTGTTAATGCTTTGTAAATGTTTGTAAATACAATGTAATGCTATGTAAATAGTTACCATTATGTGGGGAAATTCAAATTTTTCATTTTGGAACTTTCTGGAAAATGTTTTCAAATTGTTTTTCAATTTCTGGTTGGTTGAATCCTCATGTGGGGAGCCCACAGTTATGAAGGGCTGACTGTATAGACTTTTCATCAAAGAAGATATGCTAATGGCCAATTGGAACTTTAAATTTTATAATTCTACTTTTGTATTTGTTTAGTTTATATAAAAGCAACTTATACTTAAATTTATTTTCCATTTTTGCTCTACTAGGGTAATTTTCATTATTATTTTCTGTCCTTATATCTCAAAGTACTGTATGTAATTAAAAGTCCAAATGCCACACTTGTTTCAGAGCGTATTCCCTCACCCTCATTACGATTCTTATGTACAAGGATTTATAATGAATAGGTAATGTGGTTCTGCAAGAAGTGACTCAAGTTTATATTTTTATTTTAAAGTTCTCTACAACTGAGTAATCCTGTTTTTGATGATAGTTTGTTCCCATAATGAACTAATTGCCTCTGATCCTCGTTTTTAAAAATGAGGAATGTGATATTATGGGTTACCTAACTTGCCACACTTGCATTAATAATTTTACTAACTCCCGAGGCATTGTATTTTATTTTTGATGGCCAGCCTTGCTAGAAAATCAGAAATCTCTAGCCACCTTTCAACCTAATTAGTCCCGATTCTGACTTCTGTAATTCTCAAAATTCTTTTAAGCATTTTAAGCTGCAGCTATTAAGAACAGATTTATTTTACCCCAGATACTTTTCATACATACCTCAAATGCTTACAACAACCCTTCAGGAATTGTTTGATAGCTTTTTCCAATATTTAAAGTTCTCTGACTTGCTCTCACTGTTTTTAAAAACCAACTTGAGTGTTTACAGTGTTTTTAACCATTCCTTATATGATACAGTTTATCTTCCCTCTCTGGTCCCTCTCCTCTATGAAAATTCTAGTTTAATATTTCTCATGAAATATGTTTTCTGGAACAAATTGCAATAGTCCAGAATTGGTAAGTGCCAAATGAACTTGAACCTCCTCTTTTCTAACATCTGTACTTCTATTAAAATGGTCTGCTTTCGTGTGTGTGTGTGTGTGTGTGTGTGTGTGTTTGACAGCCAGTCCTGTCAATCCAAATGTCTTCCTTTCAGTTATATTGATTTTCTAACCTAATTGTGGTTTTCTCCATTACATTTAACTTTTATTTTAGATAAAATTCTAACCTATTGCAAATGTTTTAACTAATACAATAAAAATTAAGAAATTGTGATTTTTTTAATGCCCTGAGCTGGTGTGAGAAAAAATAGGTAGCCATAGTGATATGACTCAGAATGAGTGAATGAGATGTCAAGACCTAGTTGGATTATCAAAATCAATTATTGTAACATTCATGCCTCCTTACTTGAAGACAATCTTCTGCTTATTTTCCCCATGCTCTGCATCAACGCCTTTTTGTGTCACCTTTGTTTTTACTTTATATGCTTTACACTGTGTAGATTTTTCAAACGATGGGCACATATTCTAATTTTAAAACCTTTCTGATTAAGAAATTAGAACTATTAGGAGAAAAAAATTAGAATTGGGTATAGCAGGAAGCAATGTTGAGAACAGAAGTAGAGAAAGAATGAACTTGCATCTCTGGTAATCTTGAAAGTAAGAAAAACTGTGATGTTGTAGAGTAAAAGTGGAGTGGGGAAAAAATAAAATATGTATGGATTATAAAGCTTTCCAGATACAATCTGGTGGCACAGGATGTGTTATACCTATGAGGTAATTAGAGTTTCAAACAAAAATTGGTGCCCAAGGGTTGTTAGTCTGGGACTACACCCACCTTTTTCTGGTGGTTAAATGCTGCCACTTGACTTCTGCCATCCCAGGATGCCATTTTCTCCATTTAGTGCAGAGAGCCAGTTCGTTGGCAGCACTACCCATTCATTCTTGGCTTACAGAGAATCGCTACCCCAGAGCTCTTCAGTAATGCTAGAGCTTACCTATTGAATGCATTTCATACAGAATTGATCAAGAGAATGTTCTCAGGACTCTACTGGAGGTGCACAGTTAAGGGATGGCTAAACAGGTCTTACATGATAAACCCACCCTTAACATTTGGTTTCCTTAAGTCTTTGGATACTTTCCACTATAATATATCAAGGAAATGCTAGAATTTCACCTTCATTTAGGGTAGTCCACGTTTGGGCCTGGATTTCAGTCATCTAACCTGACTGTTAGAGCTACTACCAGCTACTCAATATATTGAATCAAGAATCTTGATTTAGTACATCTTTATAAACATGTTTTGTTTGATTCAACATTACATTCCTTCTAGCTGATCCAAAACCCTTAGTATCTGTTCCCACCTAGGTTCTAAAGGTTTCTATCTCCATAAACTGGCAAAATCTTGCAATTGCAGGGTGTGGGGGCACACTTAGTAGTTTACCCTAGGGTATATTGATGTAGAAAATTAAGCAATTACTTAAAAAAAAACCCACTATAAACAACTAAAAGAAAATAGTTGGCACTTACATCATGTTGCCTAGAAATCTAAAGTAAATCTACCGTTTCATTATATAATTTTTCTCCACATCATCACAGGCAGCAGTGCTTCTAAACTTTATCCCACTGTATAGTAGGGTTCCCTTTCCTTCAGCTTCAATAGCATTTGCCTAACCTTCCTTTTAGTGCACAGCAAAAGTGTCCTTGAAAGCCATCAAGCTTCATTAGCTCTCTCTTCAGTATCCTTCTAACTGTTTCCTGTAGCTTTGTCCCAAAGCCACTGCCACATGTTGAAGATTTTGTTACAGTAGCACCCCACTTTCAAGGACTAAAGTCTGTTGGTTTTCTGTTGCTGCATAACCAGCCACCCAAATTTAATGGCTTACATAAACAATAGTCATTTAATTACTGGGATTGACTAGGTGCCACTAGGTGGTTATTGCTCAGGGTTTCTCACAAAGTTTCGGGCATATGGTGGCTGGCTATAGACACCTGAAGCCTCATTGATTTTAGATGGAGACATTTGAAGGCTCCGGTTCCTGCTCTGGGAAGGCTCAAACAGCCAGGGTCCCGAGCAATGTATACTCCTGCCCCCACCCACACCCGCCGAAGGTCTCTGTCTGTCTCTGTCTCTCTTCCTCTGTATTCTCTCTGCATGCTCTAGCTTGGCAGCTTCTGGGCACTGAGACTTACTACATGGCAGCTCAAGATTCAAGGATACAAGGCAAGGTGGTGATGCAGACTCTACTTCTTGCTGGGGGACTATATTCTGTAAGACCATGTGTGACTCAAAATAAACGTTGCAGCAATTTTTGGAAAATACAGTTTGCTGCTTCTTTGTGTTCTCTTGTATCCAGAGCCTGTTGAAGGGTGTAAATATAAAACTAAATGTTAGATAGCAATATAGGAATGTAAATCTTTGCAAGACTTGTAATGTCACTTTACAATCTATTTACCTTATATTTGCATTGTAGTTGTCATACATTGTTGGAAGGTCACACCATTTCGTGACCAATGAGAGACTGAAGGCAAAGATTTTAATGCTAATGAGAAGAAATTAAGTAGGAAAAGATATTTGAGTGGGAATTCATTAACTCATATTTCCATGTCACAATGACTTTTTCTTCCCTTTGCAATGTCATGATTGTAGTTACTTGTATAAATAATATTTTGAGAAAGAGTATTTCCTATTTTTCGTATATGGGTAAAACAAGTGGGATAACTCAAAATCAGGAAAAGATTGCCCAATGGAAGGAATAAAAGCTAGGAATACTATCGAAGTAAATCTTTTTTTAAAGAGAAAAAGTCCAATAAGAATACAGAATTACTATCTGTGAAACAGAAAAGAAACTTAAGTACAAAAGTACAAAATGGGAAAGGAATTGTATTTCAGAAGTGACTGTGCTTGACATCAAAACATTAATAAAACTAGAATGAATATTAGACAATTAACAAAATACCATAGTTTCCAGAAAGACATCTGAAATCTAGTTTTCCTTGTATTTATTATTATTATTTTAATCTTAAACTTGTATCCATTTTTTGGTCATTTTAAAACTTCTGGTTACCATGACATTTTATTTATATAAAACTAAATAGTTAAGGGAATTCCCTGGCAGTCCAGTTGTTAGGACTCTGCACTTTCACTGCTGAGGGCCAGGGTTAGATCCCTGGTCAGGGAACTAAGATACTGCAAGCTACATGGCGTGGCCAAAAAAAAAAAAAAAGTTTAAATATTTAATTTTATGAAATAAAATTATATTAACTAAACATTTAGATGCTATGTCTTAAACCTGTCTCCCATGTGGAGTCCTTTGGCTTTGTTTCTCTGAGCTGTAGACTGTCAGGTACTGCCCTGAGTTTTGCAGTTAGCCTCCAAAGGGGGTTTCTTACCCCATATTCCCACCACTAACAAAAGCTATGACTGAAGTATGTGTCCATGTATATTAGTTTCCTAGGGCTGCCTTAACAAATTACCATAAACTGAGTGTCTTTAAACAACGGAAATTTATTCTCTCACAGTTCTGGACACACAAGTCCCAAATCAAGGTATGTGCAAAGTGCCTGAAGGCTATAAAGGAGCACCTCTTTCCACAACTCACTCCTAGCTTCTGTGGTTATTAGCAATTCTTGACATTCCTTGTCTTGTAGTTTTCTTCACATGACGTTCTCCCTCTCTGTGTCCAGATTCCCCTCTAATAAGGACACCAGTCATTGGATTAGGGCCCACCACAATCCCATATGACCTCATTCTAAGTTGATGACATCAGCAAAGACCCTATTTCTAAATACGGTCGCATTCAGAGGTACCAGGATTAGGACTTGACCATATCTTTTGGGGGGACAATTCAACCCACAACACCGTGTAACCCAAGCACTGGACTTACACAAAGGAATATTTAAATGACAAGACATTTCATGCTTGTTTCATCTTTCATTATCAAAATTTTTACTATTAAAACAGCTTAGTTTAACTTTAATCAGGAAGCAGGTAATTCTTTTAAAGAATTATTCATTGGCAAAGATACCAGAGTATGGATATCCTGGTATCTTTGCCAATGAAGTTTTTCAAGCAAAATAGTTGTTCACATAATTCATTAGATCTTTCTTTTTTTTTTAATTTGGTTGTGCCGGGTCTTAGTTGCAGCAGGTGTGATCCTTAGTTGCAGCTCACGGGCTCCTTTGTTGAAGTTTGCTGGCTCCTTAGTTGTGGCATGTGAACTCTTAGTTGTGGCATGCATGCAGGATCTAGTTCTCTGACCAGGGATCGAACCCAGGCCCCCTTCACTGGGAGTGCGGAGTCTTAACCACTGCGCCACCAGGGAAGTTCCTGGTTAGATCTTTACTACTTAGAGAATGAGAGGGATTTCTTCAAAATGGTATTCCTAAAAGAACCAGAATAACATACAATGGAAAAAATGTTTGAACCTGACCCATATTGCCTGTTTGTTATGTAGTAGAATTGACAGACTAGCCATTGGCAAAGCAGAGGAAGCCTTTGAAATTCTGGTTTTCCCAGAGGCTGATTTGGATGCTTCACACATGCTTTTAAAATGAAAAATAACATAAACAAATAATTAACTTGGCTACTTTGAATAGACATCACTACCTCATAATTAACTTGGCTACTTTGAATAGACATCACTACCTCATAAGCTTGTTAGCTGTACAATGGAAGATTACAGTTACGGAATAATGAATTTGTAATGATTAATATACTCTGTATTTCAAGAACAATATTTAGGAAATTGCCTGGTCTGAGTTATAGACAAAGGTGTTGAATAAAATAATTTTAAAAGCTCTTCTGATACTTAAATTACATCTATATCTATATATGTAAGTATACATATCATATATAAATATACAATAAAATATATATTTGTTTTTATCTTCAGGTAGGATTTTTTAGGGTGGTCTTTTTTTTTTTTTTCCAATTTCATAGCTTTACTTTTTTCAGCTTTATTGAGGTATAGATGACAAATAAAATTGTAATATATTGGGTTGGCCGAAAAGTTCGTTTTGGTTTTTCTATAACATCTTATGGAAAAACCCAAAGGAACTTTTCGGCCAACCCAATACTTAGAGTAAACAGCAAGACAATTTGATATACGTATAAATTGTAAAAGGATTTCCACCATCGAGTTAATTAATGCATTCATCACCTCACGTTTTATCTTTTTTATTTTTCTTGGTGTGAACACTTAAGTTCTATTAGCAAATTTCAGTTGTGCAAACAGTATTATCAACTATAGTCACCATATTATACATAAGATCCTCAGACCTGAAGTGAAAGTTTGTACTCTTTTACCAACCACTCACTGTTTTCCCCAGCCTCTGGCAACCACCATCATTCTTTTCTCTGCTTCTATGAATTTGACTATTTTAGATTCAACATATAAGTGAGATAATGCAGTATTTGTCTTTCTGTGTCTGATTTATTTCACTTAGCATAATGTCTTCCAGGTCCAGTCATATTGTCACAAATGTCAGGATTGCCTACTCTTTTTTTTTTTTTTTTTTTTAACATCTTTATTGGGATATAATTGCTTTACAATGGTGTGTTAGTTTCTGCTTTATAACAAAGTGAATCAGTCATACATAAACATATGTTCCCATATGTCTTCCCTGTTGCGTCTCCCTCCCTCCCACCCTCCCCATCCCACCCCTCCAGGCTGTCACAAAGCACCGAGCCAATATCCCTGTGCCATGCGGCTGCTTCCCACTAGCTATCTACCTTACTGCGTTTGTTAGTGTGTATATGCCCATGACTCTCTCTCGCCCTGTCACAGCTCACCCTTCCCCCTCCCCATAACCTCAAGTCCGTTCTCTAAGAGGTCTGCGTCTTTATTCCTGCTTTACCCCTAGGTTCTTCATGACATTTTTTTCTTAAATTCCATATATATGTGTTAGCATACGGTATTTGTCTTTTTCTTTCTGACTTACTTCACTCTGTATGACAGACTCTAGGTCTATCCACCTCATTACAAATAGCTCAATTTCGTTTCTTTTTATGGCTGAGTAATATTCCATTGTATATATGTGCCACATCTTCTTTATCCATTCATCCGATGACGGGCACTTAGGTTGTTTCCATCTCCGGGCTATTGTAAATAGAGCTGCAATGAACATTTTGGTACATGACTCTTTTTGAATTTTGGTTTTCTCAGGGTATATGCCCAGTAGTGGGATTGCTGGGTCATATGGTAGTTCTATTTGTAATTTTTTAAGGAACCTCCATACTGTTCTCCATAGTGGCTGAACCAATTCACCTTCCCACCAGCAGTGCAAGAGTGTTCCCTTTTCTCCACACCCTCTCCAGCATTTATCGTTTCTAGATTTTTTGATGATGGCCATTCTGACTGGTGTGAGATGATATCTCATTGTAGTTTTGATTTGCATTTCTCTAATGATTAATGATGTTGAGCATTCTTTCATGTGTTTGTTGGCAGTCTGTATATCTTCTTTGGAGAAATGTCTATTTAGGTCTTCTGCCCATTTTTGGATTGGGTTGTTTGTTTTCTTGTTATTGAGCTGCTTGTAAATTTTGGAGATTAATCCTTTGTCGGTTGGGATTGCCTACTTTTTAAAGGCTGAGTAATATTCCATTGTATTTTCTTTATCTATATATCCATCAGTGGACATTTAGATTATTTCCATATCTTGGCTATTGTGAATAATGCTGCAGTGAACATTGGAATGAGGGAGATATCTCTGAGATTCAGATTTCAATTTCTTTGAATATATACCCAGAAATGGGATTGCTGGATCATATGTATGGTAATTCTACTTTTAACTTTTTGAGGAACTTCCATACTGTTTTCCATAGTGCCTGTACCAGTTTACATTCCCATCAGCAGTGTACAAGAGTCCCCTTTTCTCTACATCCTCGCCAGTATTTGTTATCTCTTGTCTTTTTTATAATAGCCATCCTAACAGGTGATATTTGCTTTTTGCTGTTGAGTTATATGAGAACCTCTTCTATTTTAGATGTTAACCCCTTACTGGATATGGGTTTGTCAATATTTTCTTTCATTCCATAGGTTGCGTTTTCATTTTGTTGATGGTTTTCTTTGCTGTGCAGAAGCTTTTTAGTTTGACGTAGTCCTACTTATTTATTTTTGTTTTTGTGTCCTTTGCTTTTGGTGTCAAATCTAAAAAATCATTGTTAAGACTAATGATTTTTTTCTAGGAGTTTTATTCAAGTCCTTAATTCATTTTGAGTTGAGTTTTGTGTATGGTGTAAAATAGTGGTCCAGTTTCATTCTTTTGCACGTGACTGCCCAGTTTTCCTAACACCATTCTTTCCCTATTGTATATTTTTGGCTTCTCTGTCAAAATTAATTGACCGTACATTCATGAATTTATTTCTGGGACTTCAAGTCTATTCCATTGATCTATGTGTCTATTTTTATATCAGTACCATACTGTTTTTTGTTTGTTTTGTTTTTTTGCAGTCCGCAGGCCTCTCACTGTTGTGGCTTCTCACATTGCGGAGCACAGGCTCTGGACGCGCAGGCTCAGCAGCCATGGCTCACCGGCCTAGCCGCTCTGCGGCATGTGGGATCTTCCTGGACCAGGGCACAAACCCGTGTCCCCTGCATCGGCAGGTAGACTCTCAACCACTGCGCCACCAGGGAAGCCCTACCATACTGTTTTGATCACTATACCTTTGTAATATAGTTTGAAATCAGAAAGTGTGATGCTTCTTGCTTTATTGTTCTTCGGTTATTCATGGTCTTTTGTAGTTTCATACAAATTTTAGAATTTTTAAAAATTTTTGTGAAAAATGCCATTGGAATTTTGACAGGGATTGCATTGACTCTGTAGGTTACTTTGGGTAGTTTGAATGTTTTAATATTAATTCTGATTCATGAACATAGGATAACTTTCCATTTATGAGTCATCCTCAATTTCTTTCATCGGTGTCTTGTAGTTTTCAGTGTATAGCTCTTTCATTTCCTTGGGTAAGTTTATTCCTAAGTATCAATATTTTCTTTTTCTTTTGATGCTGTTGTAAATGGAATTTCCTGTATTTCTTTTTTCAGATAGTTTCTTGTTATTGTATAGAAATGCAACTGATTTTTGTATGTTGGGTTTGTATCCTGAAACTTGATTGAATTCATTTGTTAGTTATAACAGATTTTTGGTGGAATCTTTAGCATTTTCTATATAAATGATCATGTCATCAGCAAACAGAGATAATTTTACTTCTCCTTTCCAATTTGGATGCCTTTCTTTTTTTCCTTGCATTGCTCTGGCTAGGACTTCCAGTACACTGTTATACAGGAGTGGTGAGAGTGGGCACCCTTGTCTTGTTCCAAATCTTGTGATTTTAATTGAAATATACTTCTTTTTTGTTGTGAATCCATTAAGAAATTATTGTAACTATTTTTAATACTTTTGTCCTTATCCTTTATACTAGAGTTAAGTGTTAACACACCACATTACAGTAGTACACTATTCTGAATCTGACTTTATACTTACTGTTACATGTATATATTCATGTATCTTGCCTTCATTTCTGGTGGACAGCTTTGCTGGGTAAAGTATTCATGGGTGGTAAGGTTTTTTGGTTTTGTTTTGTTTTTTCTTTCAGCACTTTGAATATATCATCCCACTCTTTCCTGGTCTGTAGAGCTTCTTCTGAGAAATCCACTTGTAGCATTATAGGGGTTCCCTTGTATGAGAGAAATTTGTTTCTCTTGCTGCTTTTAAAAAATTCTCTTTTCAATTTTAGGTAGTTTTATTATAATGTGACTCAGGGAAAGTTGTTTTAGATTGAAATTATGGGGTGAACTATTATCTTCATGAACCTGGATGTCCAAATTTCTCCCCAGGTTTGGGAAGTTCTCAGCCATTATTTCTTTAAATAAGTTTTCTGCCTCTTTTTCCTTCTCTTTTCCTTCTGGGACTCCAGTAGTGCACAGATTGTTTCCCTTAATGGTGTTCCACAAGTCCAGTAGGCTTTCTCAATTCCTGTTCGTTATTTTTAGCTCCTCTGAGTGAATAATTTCTGCCTTCAATTTCACTGATTTCAGGGTGTCAAGTGTGGGGGCATATTGTGGCCCTGATACAGGCCAGGCGCGATGTCTCTTTGGCTCAGATTGCTTGGGTCACAGCATCAACAACGGTGTGGTCCTTGGCAAGCCCTGTGGGGGGATCTGCAGTGTTGAGGTCTTCAGCAACACGTCTAGGTCCAGCAGCTAGGGACCAGGGCAGGCAGAAGTGGTGGCCAGAGAAAGTAGTGTGCATACACTAGGTTGCAGGGGGCCAGCTGCAGGTACCTGTGTAGCAGACACTGGTTGCAGACACGTACATAGTGACAGGGGCCAAGGCAGCCAGCAAGGATTGGGGCCAGCTGTGGGCACACTGGCAGCTGTGGATACCTTGGCTGTCAGCATGTGCTACTGTGGCCACTGGGTCTTGCCATGGGCACATGTCAGTGGAGGCAGGTACTGGAGGTGTGCAGGTACACAACTAGAGGGCTAGCTGCAAGTGAGCCCAGTGGTACAGGCCAGTGACTAGAGAAGGCTGAATCTGGTCCCCCAAATAGCTGTGGGGCCCTTGGCTTCTATGACTGCAGGATCTTGCTACAGGTGCATCCAGGGCAGTGGAGGCGAGTGATGGGCATAGACTAGCAGCGTGCAAGTGCACAGCCAGAACAGCTGGCCCCAAGCATATGCATGTGGTGGGACTCAGCCAAGGGAGTCTAGCCTGATGTCTTGCACCCAAGCAGCCACAGAGACCTGGGCTGACTGCTAGTGAGGATCCTGGGCTACAGAGGGGGCAGGGAGGGGAGGGAATAGGGCAGAACTCAGGTAGTTGGTGGTCTGCAAATGCAAACACCTTGAGGTGAAAAAAGGTAAAATCTGCAGGGATTTCATGGCAGCCATGTTGACAGTTGGTTTCATCAGCGACAAAAGATGCTGGATTCCTCTGCAGAGTGGTTTACAGGGAACCGTGGCTACTCCCACTGTGTGGCTCTTTTTGGCAGCCTCTGCTATTTTTCCTTGTTCCTAGACATCTCCATACATCTCAGCCGTGCTGGTGTCTGGATGGGGTGAAACCGAGGTGGATCCTTCACGTGGTGCCCCGAAAGACGGGTTGTTCACCCCACCCTGTTTTTCCCAGTCAGTGGAACTCTTCCTAGCTGGAAGTGCGCTCTTGGCCCTGAGCAGTGCCAGCCTGGGGGATGGGATGATGCAGGCAAAATGACATTATTCTTCCTTCCTTTTCCTGTAGTTATTTTTAGATTTCTTTGTTCCACTGTGTTGCTAAAGCTTCTTAAGTGGACTCCTGAGCTCTCTCAGAACTGTTTTTGTTTGTGATTATCTGTCTGATTGTTGATTTTTGTAGGGAGCTGGAGGCTGGGTTCTCCTACTCCAGCATCTTGGTGATATCACTCCCCAAAATGTTTGATGTTTTAAAATCAATATTTGGCAAATACAGCATGATATTGTGATATTATCAATGAGCATTTTCCCCCTAGCAAACTGCTGAAGGGTAAGTAAAATACACTATCATAGAAAATTAATAGATTATAAGCATGGTTACCAGAGCATATTTTAAAGTTGTTTGTGATTATTCCATTTACTTAACTTATAGGTCTAATGTGAAGGTATTACTTTTCCATTAAAACCCTCAATGTATAGGTACATATGACTAGGTACTGGAGAGATACCTAGAATCTTGAACTAAGAAGTAGGGAAATAGTTTCACATTCAGCTGCAGTGATTAACTTGTAAATATATTTTTTATACGTCTAGAACATATCTATTAGATGAATCCCTAAGAAATGGAAATTAATGGGTATATGGATTTTTATTTTGATGGTTATTGCCACAGATTTATACTTTATACCAAGGTACACTACCACCAATAGTATATGAGAGGAAAACACGTCTTTTAGTTCATTTATTAGCTTGTTCTGTATTTAACAAAATTACTGCTCTACTTCGTTAAGGCCCTAAATGGTATGCTGGTGAGTTGAAAATGTTCTCATGCATACAGCTTTTCCTTTCTCCAAAGTGTCAGCTCTCATACACTGATATATTGGAAAATTTGGCTGTTTCTATATTGGGCTGGCCAAAAAGTTCATTCGGGTTTTTCAAAACCCAAACTTCTTGACCAACCCAATAAAATGAATCATCCTTTTAAACTTTTTTTTCCCTTCTTTCCCTTATTTAATGTTGAAAAATAAATCCCTACTCTTTTCTTCTATGTTGGGCATAGGGATGGAGAAAGTTGAAAGGTAGAAGGAGACAGTATTAAGTAGGGAGGAAATAGGTTGGTGATAGAGAGTTATAAGTTTTCATTGAATTATTGTTTGTGAATAATATCTATTATTTGTTGAGTGCTACTTATGTGCCAGGCACTGTTGTAAATATTTCACATGAACCGTCTCATTTAATCCTTATAGTCACCTTCTCAGGTAGGAATGACTATTTTCCCCGTTCTATAAATGAGGAAACTAAGGCTTTGAGGGGTTAATTTCCCCAAGGTAATTTCTAGTGAAGGGCTTAGGTTTGGGCTCTTTTGTTCCTTGCTGCCTACCAGCTGAGATTACACCTGTTAACACTAACTAATTAGAGCTCACATTTAGTTAGCACTTGTTAAATGCAAGGCATTGTCCGACCTGCTTTATATGTATGAATTTATGTACCCCTTATAATAACAACCTTGTGAGGCACATGCCAGTGTGATCCTCATCTTTCATGTAAGCAAACTGAAGCTCAGAGCGTTAAATAACTTTGACAGTGTCCCCAGCTATGAGAGCCGAGATTAGAACCCAGGCAGTCTAGCTCGAGAGTTCACACAAATACTGGAAAAATCACTGGCATGGGACTCAAGAAATATGGATCTGGATTTGTGTCCTAGTTGTGTCATGAGTGAACCTGGGGGGAAATCCCTTTACTCCTCTGGAACCCTGTTCCCTCATATGTGAAAGGAGGGCATTTGTTCCTGGATAATTCCTGAGGCCCTTCTTGCACTAACATTTTAGAATTCCTCAGATAAAAGGGACTAAGCCAGTCTGCTGCTTCTGATTCATCAGTTATTAAGGACAATCTTAGACTTTAGCAGCTATGTTATCCCACAGCCTCTGAGACTGTACCTAGAAGATGCTCAGCTGCTGCAATTTAATACATCGTCCTTTCCCAGCACATCAGGTGCCTTTGCATCTGTACAGAACAGAGCTCCGTACTCCAGTGCATATTGCCATTTGAAAGCTATTTATAAGGAGGTGTCACATTACCCCACTGTACATATGGGTGGAACCTCATAAGGAGAAAAACTCTTAAATTAAAAACAGTTGAAATATATATATTTCATCTCCTGCTAAGTTAAGGAAAAAAGTTTAGCTATAATGTGAAGTGCATGCATTTTCTCAGAACAACTCACTTCGTCATCCAGCTTGCCCTGTTAAAGATCTGTTGCAGAGATTTGTAGCCAAGTTCTTTTTTTTAATCTTAAATTCTTTTTTTTTTGAATTTTTGAATTTTATTTTATTTATTTTTTTATACAGCAGGTTCTTATTAGTTATCCATTTTATACATATTAGTGTATATATGTCAATCCCAATCGCCCAATTCATCACACACACACACACACACACACACACACCCCACTTTCCCCCCTTGGTGTCCATACGTTTGTTCTCTACATCTGTGTCTCAATTTCTGCCCTGCAAACCGGTTCATCTGTACCATTTTTCTAGGTTCCACATACATGCGTTAATATACGATATTTGTTTTTCTCTTTCTGACTTACTTCACTCTGTATGACAGTCTCTAGGTCCATCCACATCTCTACAAATGACCCAATTTCATTCCTTTTTTATGGCTGAGTAATATTCCACTGTATATATGTACCACATCTTCTTTATCCAGTCATCTGTCGATGGGCATTTAGGTTGCTTCCATGTCCTGGCTATTGTAAATAGTGCTGCAATTAACATTATGGTACATGACTCTTTTTGAATTATGGTTTTCTCTGGGTATATGCCCAGTAGTGGGATTGCTGGATCATATGGTAATTCTATTTTTAGTTTTTCAAGGAACCTCCATACTGTTCTCCATAGTGGCTGTATCAATTTACATTCGCACCAAGTAGCCAAGTTCTTGAGGTAGATTTTTTTTTCAACATTTCACAAAATAGGGAAACATTCAGGCATTTGCTGGCATTAATCATCTAAATATTCTGAGCAATCTCTTCTTGTTTTGAACTGAATGCACATTCAACTAAACTGATATTTTAAAATAAATAAGTTGAGGACTTTGTACTGTTACATCTCCTTTTTCTTTTGGATACTTGCCAAAATCTAGATGAGGAAGGATGAATATAAAAACTAGATCCTTTTCATCTACTTCTGCACATTTAAAGGGTCTAAAGTTAGCCTGGATTTTATTTCTCAGAAAAGAAACTTGGATTACCTAGCTTCTTTATTTATTTATTTTTTAAAAATTTACATTTCTCCAAACCATACTAAAAATAAGATGATATGGTATTCAAAATTGATTTTAGAAGGAGAAAATTAAAGTGGGTCTTCAGGTTCATAAGAAGTAAAACTTTCACCCTTAATGGTGCCATGGTATCTGTTAGAAAATTCTCCACCCACAAATTGTTATCAGAAGGACATTTTTCCTGTTGGCCTTTTCCTTTGATCTGCCAGGTACCATGCATATTGGTTGGAGGCCTCATTTGTTCTATGAACACAATAAAGCACCTAGACTTACTGTGAAACCCTGCATAAGTCTCTCAGAGAACCTTTGTCTGTTCTAACCCTTACTGCTGAGTTTCCCCAAATCCTTTTGGAAGTAAAAATGAGATTCTAGCAAAGCACTCTGAGCTTCTTTGGGGGAAAAGTGATAGAAGATATTTGGAGCTTTTGAATCTAGTTATATTGAGTATATTCTTTTCCTCCTCTCTTCCAAGCAACTTACATAGAAATGCAACATTAAAAAAAACACAACAACAACAGGCTACAATCAGAAGCAAACATTATGCCCTTTCCTTGAATACACAGATGGTGCTTATTCTGTTTGATCTGTTACCCATTCTGAGTCTGTTAGGAAAACACGACTCCTCTTCCAAGTGCATGCCACTCTTCTTTAATACAACATGCTTCATCTCTGTGAGCATGGAAGGTCTATTTCTGAACCTGCAGCTGCTGCTCATCTTCACAGGAGCAGCAGTGTTTTCCTCCATGTGATAACATTTAACCCCTCCCATTTTGTTGCATCTTGTCATTGTCAGGCCAGCGGCTTTCACCTCTTCTGGATCTTTCACCTGTAATCACACACGATGCTTTCGGTCAGAATTCTTTGATTCAACTCTGATTTGCCTTAATCTTCCATGGGGGCCCATAAAGTGTTACCCATCTTCTGGGGGCACAGCAGCCCTTTTCCTTCTACTCCTCCTCCCCAACCTCACAACTGCTTCAATGTCTGTGACATGAGCAGCTCACTCCCCACCCAGGGATTTTACAGCCTTTGTGCTCTCTTTAAGAACTATCATTCTTAAATCTGTGATCTGTTTTCCTGGATAGAATGTGATTTTTCTCATGATTCGACTCAATCTGTAGTGATAATCTCTGCTATTATCTACACTGTTTCTCTTTTCATGGACAAATATACCTTCTGTCCCATAAACCTTTAATGAAGTACATGGCCTACGTTTATTCTTTTTCCCTCTTATTTTCTCTTTTTGTACATGCTTATAGCATCTGCAGACTTGGTGTATAGCTGTAGGTCTGTTGGTGTTTTCTGCCTTCTCTCACTTCCCCTTCTCTGCTCCCTGCTATTCGTGGTCAAATCCTGGATTTTCCTGTTCTCTAAAAAGCCATACTCACCATCATTGTGATCATCACCACTGGTTAGATGGATATTTCTCAGGCCCTGCTTTCACTGTGTTGCTCGCATAGCCTAGAATCTGGGTGGCTCTGGAGGCTTGGGACTCTCAGCCTGGTGCTGTGTGGTCATACCCCCCCCCATACCCTCAGTGCGGTCAGATGAGTCCTCCCACCCCACCAATAGAGTCTGGGTTCTCACTAATACTGTTTCACCTTCACCTCTCCACAGCTTATCTTGATTGCTCTAGCCTCTGAATTGCCGTCATTCTCATGATGTGTCTTATAGGTCCACAATCTGTTATCTACGTTTATAAAAATCTCTAGGCATCTGAAGTTTTTTTTTTTTTAAGTTATTTATTTATTTATTTATTTTGGTGGCATTGGGTCTTTATTGCTGGGCACAGGCTTTCTCTAGTTGCGGCAAGCGGGGCCTACTCTTCGTTGCAGTGTGCAGGCTTCTCATTGCAGTGGCTTCTCTTGTTGTGGAGCACGGGCTCTAGGCATGCAGGCTCCAGTAGTTGCGATGCTTGGGCTCAGTAGTTGTGGCTTGCGGGCTCTAGAGCGGGAGGCTCAGTAGTTGTGGTGCACGGGCTTAGTTGCTCCGCGGCATGTGGGATCTTCCTGGACCAGGGATCTAACCCGTGTTGCCTGCATTGGCAGGCAGATTCTTAACCACTGTGCCACCAGGAAAGCCCCTGAAGTTTTTTTTTTAAACTCATTTTGCACCAAAATCTGACCTGAACTGTTGACTCTCATGAAGCTGTCCATAGTCATTACTTTCTTTACTTAATATGAATGCTCATATTTCCATTGCAGAAATATTTATATGCTTGATTATGGGGTTCTGTATGGGGTTTATATTTATAAAACATCTCCAGATCCTTCTCCAGAAGGGTCTGGAGATGTTTTATAAATATATGGAATAAGTGCATATCACCTTTCTAAAAATCTGAAAAATTTCTGAATTCCAAAGTACGTCTGTTCCTAAAACTTTCAGATAAGAAATTGTGGATCTGTAGCGCTTTGAGGTTATAATCAGATTAGATCAGTAGGTGTTTATATACCTACGGCATGGTAGGTACTGTGGTAGAAGAGAAAAAGTAGAAGAGTAAGACAGGTTTCCCGCTTTTGAGTGGTTTGCATTCAAACTGTGTTGCTTTGTTGTTTAACTGTTTGGAAGACAAGACACGTGAAGCAAGGTTGTAAATTCCTGGAGGGCAGGGGAACAGGTAAGTTCTTTGGCATTCCTGTTGGTAGAGTATTACTAATGATGAGGTTATTTCAGAGGACAGACTATTGATTTCCAGCCCATTTAGAGAAGACTGAAGTTCACCTCTCTGGAGCTCAGCTCTCATAAACAGCAGCACCAAAATCCCCACCAGCTCTCAGACCAGGCATCCCAAACATGATGGCACCTCTCACGAACACTGTGTCTGAACTAACTACGCAGGACTAAGGAAGGAGCTGCTGCTACTTCAGTGGCACCTGCTGGTGGCCCCCAAGGAGGCCCCTCTAGGTAAGATCCATTCCAGCCAGGCTCACCCACAGCCTAGGGCTATTCCAGCTTGGGCAGGGACTAGGTAACTATGTTACCTTAAATGCCATTAATATGGAATTAATTTAAATATCTTTTAAGTTGATATTTTAAAAATATGATTTACTCCTTCTGCTTTTTCCCCCAGAAGTTCACATTTAGTTCTTTGTTTTAAATAATGGAAATGATCATGTCCTAACAGACCGACTCCTTTCAGTATCCAGTGAAGGAATGTCAGTTGAAGTGGTATTTACAGATCCCAGACTTGGCGGATGACCTGTTATTTGTAGTTGTTAGCCTGTTCTAGGGGCTAATAGAAAATACTCAGGCTTTGTTTGGCCATTTAAACTATGTGGGCATGAAGACAAAATGCTATGTTAACTGTCATTTACTTTAGTAAGCAGTGTTTCTTGCCTGATAGAGGAGCGGCATCTAATAAGAGCATATATTGAACACTCAGTTCTGACTCTGTTGAGTAAACTGAAGGCAAACAAAAGATCCTTGACTCATTTTCTTATCTCCACTGGAAGGATTCCCCTCCTTTTGTGTCATCGACTTCATCCTCCTCCTTAAACCACTGGTGCTGTGAACTCTGTTCCAGTCACTGACATGTTCTGGTCATGCTTAACCCAGGAGCTGGATTCCAGCCCAAGGTACCTTTGTGCAGGTTGCTCAAGACGTTAGTGCCTGTGGGCAGGGAAATGCCAAACTGGGATTACAGCTACTTCTCTATTTCAAACAGAACTGCCTACTTTGGGCTTTATATTTACAAAATTGCTGTCCCTGAAGGTTAATACTAGCTTTCCATAGCAGATGATTTCTCTTCTGTCTCGCCTTCTTTACTGTTATTAGGTTATCTTCCTTTAGAAGAAGAAATAGTGTTTGTTACCTAGGTTTTCTTTTTTCTTTTCAGGAAAATGATGAAAAATGCCTTTCAATTAAATGTAAGACCCCAAGGGAAAAAATACATGTAATTATTAACTAAATATATTCAAGGATCCTTTAGATTGTTCATGGGTTAGTAATCATTAAGCAAACAGATAAAGACCTATTCATATTTTATTTTCTACCTTTTAATTACACTCTCAATAGAAGCAGTAGATTATTGGTAAGGGAAATGATTCCTGTATTATCTCACTTTCAGTAGGAAGGAATATGAGTAGTGGTGCTCTACATTTATTATACTGCATCTTGTTTCACAATCTAAAATATGTTTAGTGTTAAAGATTTTAGGAGGCTCTTTTTACTTTTTTATCTTTTTGCTAAGAATAGCGTAACTTATTAAGCACAAAGAAGTTCTTATGAGAGTATCTTTTCCCAGTGCCATGAGTTCAGGAACGTTGGATCAAATATGAGATTTGGGAAGGCTCATATTAATAGTTTCTAGAGAGGAATTAGAATTTGGTTTATGAAGATAGTATTTCTGCACATAGTGGCTTGGAGTACAATACTGTGCCTGATATAGAAGAGGTAATTAACACCTTCTTTGAGGGCATCTGTGTGCATGGATGAAAATACATTAACGACTCTGGATTGAAGGTTTACCTTGTGGGCAAATTTGGAGATAAAGTGATATGCGTGGGTAATTTGGTGCAGTGTTAAGGCAAGGGGTTGAAGAGCAAAGATGCCCATTGTGACAAGGACAGCACAGCATTCTGATGTTAACATGTGCAGGTATTTATTAGTTGTGGAAAGTAGCACATATGAATGCATAATCATTTGATTTGTGTCCTTTAAATGGGTAGGATTTATGCTTGGGGGGACATCTTAGTATTGTATGTGGGTGTCTCATTCGCCTGCAGGTAATTTTCCATCATCTTTATCATCTGTCTGCCTTAATTAGGTACTTTGCTTTGCATACATATTACAATTTAGGTGAAGTATCATTTTCTTGTGTATTTTAAGGTAAGCATTAGTGAGACCATAGCCAAGATAAGAAATTTCATTAAAATGTGTCATACCAAATTTTACATTGAAAAATTAAAATCTAGAATGTATACTCAGTAGAAGTAATGAAATGTATTTACCAGTGATAAGAAGGAACACTGTCTTCCTTTTGGATAAGAAAACGGTTTCAACAACAACTAGGCAGTTATAATTCTGTGGTGACTTAAGAAAAACCCAATGCTGCCTTGTAGGATAAGATATCTAATATTCTTCTGTCTTATAATAAGCCTCATGATTAAGCATACATTTGAAGAGTTTGCCATGAGGACATTCTGTAGTCATTTCTGCTTGTAATTGCGTCATTGCAATCTTTAACATTATAAATTAGGGGACTGGACATTGCTCTCAAGGTACCAACTATCAATATATCACTGAAAGGTATAGACAAACAATAAAACAGGAGAGGAAATGCCCTCTAAATTAATTTTATAAAGTATTATCCTACAGCAAATGACCATTATGTGTTCAGCCCTGGGCTGAGGCAGAGGTAAAACTCTGAGAGTCCTAAACTGTTCAGGAAAAGCCCTGCCTTTTTCTTTAATTGAGGCTGGAGCCCAAGCAGGAGGGGAAGTAACTTAGGCCATAGCTTCTGTTTGACCAGTTCAGATGAAGAAAACTCGGAGCAGCTTGCAAAATTGTTGAGTACTGAGCACCGCAGTCTCTCCCCTCAGTTTTATGCCCTCTCCCCTTTCAAGTGCCCATTGTGTTCTTGCTTTTGAGTCCCCTTCTGCAGTCAAATTAGGAAGATAGTGAATATACTCAAGGTAGGAAGATAGGTAGCTTTGTGTGATGGTTTAAGACACAGACTTTGGAATTACATAAATATAAATGTGAATCTTAGCTCTATGAACTGGGAACATTGCTTCAACTCTCTTGAGCCTCAGCTTCCTCATCTTTATTATAGGAACAATAATAAAATTACCTTTAGGACGTGATATAAGAATATGAAGACATTTAAAGCATATTGTACAGCACCTACCTTAAGGGGCAAGGAGTAGGGGAAGAATCTTTTGTCAGTCCTTACAGCTTACAGTTGTTCTTTCGTCTACGCAGAGCCTAATGATGTCTATTTTAACCATGTTGATGGACATTATTGAGCCAACTGCTTTGTTCCCCTTTTCTCTTCCTTTAACCTTAGATCCTCTCCTCCAGTCTTTATAAGATTTCTGAGTATTGAGGATCTAGAACCTATTTTCATGGTGTTCATACCCTTCTCTTGAACATGTTCAGACCTAACTCTGCCCTATTCTTTGCAGTTAGGAATTTAGACCCCAGGGTTTCTAGTCCAACTGACACAGCTTTCACAACATACTCTAGCACCCAAGACTTTTGTGGTGACCGCTGACTGAGAGTGGGAGTCACTGAACATCTACTCTGTGATAGCACCATGTGAGGTTTGGGGAAAACCTCCCAGTCTCCTTCTTAGAGTGTTAACAGGAAAGGATTTATAGGATGGAGTGCATGGATGGAACACAGAAATGAACCTTACTCTCTCAGAAATTGGGAAAGAGGAGTTATAAGCAAATAAAATCTCAAGTCTTGGAGAATAACATCCAGGTACACTTTATACATCGAATCTGTATAATGTGTAGTGGCAATCTGCATTGATCATGATTGATTCTAGATATTAGAAACCTAAGAATTGACTAAAAATCAGTAAAAAAAAAAAATTCTCAATTTGAAAGGAAAAGGTTGATTAATAACAGCACCCCTTTGACATTCACAGAGGAAACTTCACAGGCTTTTGAGAAACCCTACCTTCTTAAATACCCCTATCTTTTATAGAATTCATATATGAGTTGAGAATAACAGAGACACAGCTTAACAGTTGCTATGCTCATTAACAAGCTAAATGACTATTCCATGTCAGAAATCTCCTCAGTCTTCATTCAAATTTGTGTCTCAACAAAGTTACAAATTACAACCTGTCATAACCTTGTAAAATTCACTCATGAATGGTTAAAACCAGCAATGTTAAATCTGTGAATGCCAAGGGTCTACTGTAATAATAAGAGACATTCATGCGAGTAGCTTCGGTAATTATCGTGGAGAACAGTAACAATTATATATCTCATTAAACAAGTGCCTAATTAATGTTGTTGTAAATTTTGCTTGATTAGAACACAGTCTCTATAGTTGTTGCTCATACAACATGGCTGGCTGCCCTCACAACTATTAATAAAAGTGAAAGGGAAAATTGACTTTTGGTTCACAGTTTTAGTCATGGCTTAGAGAGGTACTTAATGGATAGGAATGTAATATCCTTTATGCCTTGAGGAATCCATACTTAGTGAATGATGTATGATAACCATTTATTCATGTGTTAGTTCCTTTAGTGTGGTGAAATCATATATCTATGGATTAGGAACTCAGTCATTAGAACACAAGTAAGCAACTGAATATTGGAGTCGAGAAACTCCTGCATCAAGGACAATCTGTTATAAAGTATTTATTGAGAATTTACTGTGTCCTTGCATCACGTCAGATTCCAGACTATGTTGGTGAATTCCCATTTGAATTCACCTCCACGTGCATGCTCCTCCAAAACAGAATGACTGTGATAAAATGGAAAGGTATAGTTTTTTAAAAAAAAAAACTCAACTTTATTGAGATATAATTGACATAACACTATGACCCATTTTAAGTGTACAGTTTGATAAGCTTTGACAATTGTATACATTCATGCAACCACTACCTCAATCAAGGACATTTCTGTCACCTGAAAAACTTCTCATACACACCCTCTACCACGACCACCCCTCCTTGACACCTCAGGCAACCACTAATGTGACTTCTATCACAACATACTAGTTATGCTTTTTAAAAAGAATTTCACATAGAGGGAATCACAGCATGCTTTTTTGTGTCCAATTTCTTTAGCATTATATTTTTGAGATCCATGTTGTTGCTTGAATTAATTTCCTTTCATTGCTGAGTAGTATTCCATTTTATGAATACACCATAATTTGTTTAGACATTCAACTGTTGAGGGCTGTTTTGGTTTAAGGTTTTGGGATACAAGGAATAAAAACTTTAGTTTTCTTTTTTTGTAATATCTTCGTCTGGTTTTGGTATCAGGGTGATGCTAATCTCATAAAAGTAGTTACAAAGTGTTCTCTTTTCTCCCATTTGCAGAAAGAATTTAAGAGTAGTATTAATCCTTTAAATGTTTGGTAGAATTTACTAGTGATTCCATCAGGGCCTAGAGTTTCCCTGTAGAAAGAACTTTGTGTCTTTCAAGACATTACAGGTAGAATCATAGTAGTTTACTAATAAATTCATTATTCATACATTCTTCATATAATCTCTACTCTGAGATTCTCTGGTTTTATAAAAATAATGAACATTAAAATATTTGGCTATGTCTGGTGTGCTATAAGTGGCACTGTAAAGTTACCCAAGGATGTGATGCAGATGCTTGAATTGGGAAGGTAGCAATGGAGGAGAGACCAATTACATACTAGGTATGAGGTTGTGGGGTGCTTAGTTTACCTTCCCTTATTACAACCTTAGGAACTGAGCGAAGATGGATGGTCCTTCAGCAGGTTATGAGTTTTAGGTATCTTGTTAAGTGGAGGTTTTAAGAGGTAAGTTAATAATGACCTTTTAGAATTTAAGACAAAGTTTTAATAGATATTTTCATTTATCTCTTAAGATGGCAGATTCTTGAATATGTTTGCATGCCAGGAGGTAGGAATCCATGGCAAAAAAAAAAAAAAAAAAGAGTTGAAAAATAAGAGAATGATATGGAAGTTCTTGTAGATGTGGGAGTGATTTGCACTAGTTAGAAGAAATCCTGTTTCCTCCAGGCTTAAGAAAATTCTTGAAGAGGCAGATGTCAGTTGGGGCTAGGAACTGGAGGAAACATTTTAGAGAAAAGTTTGGGAAGGTAGGAGAATGTGTTTAACAAGAACAATGTTTACGGTTTACAGATCACAATGAAAGAGTCTGAGCAAAAGGGAGACATGGAAGGAAGTACAGAGCATTTTGAGGGTGAAATTATGAAACAAGAGAGAAGACCAAAAGGACTCCAACTTGGTAGTGGGGATAATGGTTCCAAATGGAACTCTAGTTTGAAGTTCTTCTACTGCCAGAGCAAGCAGAGTATCAGGGTGATTGTGGACTTGTTGACAAAAGCAACTTGAAATCTTGGTTCTGTCGTCCCCGAAAATAAACCTTAGTAACTCTAAAAGCTCTGTTTATGGGGTTTTAAAATATTATCTATATGGAAACAGATTAAAATATAACACCTAGTAAAATGTAGAGGTTTTGGTTTATTTGTTGAGTCAGAGAAAGTAAAAATATTTATTAAGATAATATATAACTGGGCTTCCCTGGTGGCGCAGTTGTTGGGAGTCCGCCTGCCGATGCAGGGGACACGGGTTTGTGCCCCGGTCCGGGAGGATCCCGCATGCCGCGGAGTGGCTGGTCCCGTGAGCCATGGCCGCTTAGCCTGCGTGTCCGGAGCCTGTGCTCCGCAATAGGAGAGGCCACAACAGTGAGAGGCCCAAGTACCACAAAAAAAAAAAAAAAAAAGATAATATATAATAAAACTTGAAAAACTAGTGTCGTTAGCACCTTGGAAGACAGGAATGAAAGTCTACATGACTTTAGCAAATCAGGAAAGTGAATATGGATTTGTAGCTCAATAGAAATTGTTACAGTACATGTAAGTAGGGAAATCAAAATACGTATTAGAGATTCAGAGTATCCCAAGGCTTTCTGGGAAAAAAACCACAAGAATAATAGAATAATATATATCATGTATCCATCAGTTAAAGTATTATAGGTAATTCAGTTTATATATACCAAGCACCAACCATATGAAAGGTATCATGCAAGACCCTTTTCTGTATACTGTGGTGATTAACTTTATTAAAAAGTCAGAATATGCAACGTTTAGGGTAGTTTATGGACTAGCGGAAAGAGAGCACAGGTACCCGGAATTTAGATTGAATTTAGTTCCTTAGGTATCTTGTTAGAAGCTAAATGGCCATGTAATGCAGAGGCAAGCACAGCATGCTGTTGCATAGCCCTGGTCCCTAATGCAGGGCCATCCCTAGGATGTGTGGGGCTTCTGTCTGTATAAAGAATTTGATTAACTATTGTACTACAAAATTCATGGGCTCATGTGAGGTATAATGATTATTGATGAAGGGTTACAATATTGGGTAGAGAAGAAGAACTTAACATTTGCTAATTGTCCATTCAGTGCGAGTGAAGACTGTTCATGGTGTCCAGACACCATTTCTTTCTGCTCAGTCCTAGGAATTCTCTTTTCTTGTCCAGTATTTTCAAGTGTACCGCTTCGGGCTGATTTTATATCTCAGGCCATGAGAAAAGGTTAGCAATGCTGTTATTGCTCATAAAGCCATGGCTCATCTAAAATAGCCAAGAAACAAAAGAAAATGCTAATTTTAATTTTAGGTTATTTTTTTTCTGAGTCTGTTTTCCTTGGACCAGTACCATGTATGTAATTTGTGAGGCTCAGTGCAAAGCAAAAATGCAGGGCCCCTTGTTTAAAAATTAAGCATGTCAAGATGGCGATACAAGGTCCATGAAGCAGGCCCTGCCTTGGACTTTTACCAGTGTGTACTGTCAGTATCAATAGTCATGTGGGAAGCACCCTAGAATCATGCAGAATGTGACAGGGGGAATGAATTTGTCACAGATAACTTACAACTTGGATAACATGGCATATGATATAGAATATCAAGAGTTGATAGTTCATATTTCAGTGAAGTTATTGGTTAAATGTTGAATTCTTGCTGTTGCAGAACCACAGGCTATGGTGTGGGGATGGAGGAGGATGACCAAAAGAGGTTCACTGTTTACTAGGTTGAAAGATACAGACATTAGGAAGCATAAAACTGACAGAGCATGATGTCTGCTTGTTTATACCTATAATGGAGGTATAAACAAGAACAATAGGAAAAGTAGGAGTAAATAAACTTTGGTGGGTAGTGTGGAAAAGCCTTTTAGGAAAAAAAAGAAAATGACTTTAGTCAGACCAAGATGGGTAGTATTTCAAATGCCAGAGGTTAAGTGGCAGACCTTCCAGACAAAAAGGACAGCATGAGCAAAGACAGTGAAATGAAGAGCGTGTTGATAGATATGCCTACATGCTGGGACTTTCAGGCATTCTTTTGTTATATTTATTGAACATCTGTTTTCCAGGCACTGAGCCAGAAGCATGGGTATAAAAGTATAGGTTTAGGAATCAGACAAAGCATCTACCACTTACCAGCTGTGTGACTGGAGACACCTTACTTAACCACTCTGAGCCCCAGTTTTAGTCATCTGTAAAATAAAGACATTGGTTTTACAGAATTAATATAAAAGTTAAATGAGGTAATGTCTATAAATACTCCAACCAGCACCCTCAATCCAGTGAAGGAGAAAGCTAATAAATAACTGTGATAACACATGCTGTGAAAGCACGGAAAGGAGAGTGGCTCTCTCTGTCTGAGGGTTTTGTGCCTCACTTCCTAAAAAGGGATGATATTTGAACTTGGGGCTGAAGGGTAAGTATGTGTTTATAAGCGAAAGGAAAGCCGAGAAAGATTCTCTTAGGCTGAGGTTTGAAAACGATGAACCCCTTTATGATCTGTATGGGGTTGGAAGACAGGGAGTAGCAACAGGAAACAAAAGCAGACCATGTATACGTCTATAAAATCTTTCATTGCCACTCCAAACCCTTTTTAGTCAATTCAAAATATCAGACTCTTCCACTGAGAAAAGGCAAGAGACCTGTGCTGAATGTTACCTCAGGTAAGATGTAAACAAGTTTGCATGAGAGCTTCTGTAGCAGATGTTCTGTGTTATTTTCTTCCTTCTACAAGAAGTTTGGAGCCAGGAGAGAGAGACAACTCTCAGGAAATGTAGTTGCTTTTCCCATCCTCATGTGGAACATTTTGCTTAGTTGGCAGACATTTAACAACACATGATTGGCTCTTTTAAAAACAGGAGTCTTAGCGGTCTTGGTTGATACGTCTTATCATGTGCTTGGTGCTTTAAAGTGCATGTCTTTTTCTGTCTTCTCCCTCCAGACTGAACACTTGCCTCTGCAGACTCAGTTCAAAGGAAGAGAGGCTGGCAGTCTCCAGCGCTCTGTAAGTAACATGGTCCTCTAGTAGGGTCAGCCCAGGCGGAGCCGGGGACCACCATGTTTATTAAAATACTGTTTTATTTCCATGAAATTTTGTTTTATTCACCTCTGCTATCTGACCATCTGTGGTGTGATTTTGTAAAGTCCTTGAGCTTGCTTATTCCTCTTAGAAGTAATCAAGTTTTACGAAACCAGTAACCTGACAGAGGCTCAGTACCAGACACACCATAGAGCATCAGGGAGGTTCATTTTATGGTGTCAGCTGTGACCCAGAGTCAAGCGAGGAAGAAAGGTCAAGACAAGAGGCTATTTTTTGACAGCATTTCTTAATCCTCAGCCACGTTGGGCATACAGTCAAATACCAGTTCATTTCACTGTGTCTCTTCCCTAATTCCCCAGTGCTGAATCCTGAAGCTTCTTTTGGTTTTGTTTTGGTTGTTTTAGTTCTCTTTATTATCTCATGCATGGATTCCAAGCTTGAGCCTTGCTGAGAGACTCCTGCAGTTCACAACCTTGTTTTTCTCCAGTTTACCTTAGTTGATACCAGTTCCAAATTTTGAAACCTGAAACTGACCACAGTCCTCATTAGTCACAATTTTCTATTTAGGAGATGCCACCACTCTTGTACAGGTATTGTAAGCAACAAGTGACTGGAAAATGATAAGTTGTTGAACTTTACCTTGCAATTCAATAGCTTGTGTGTAATGAATTCTGTTCTTGCCTGTTTTTGCCCAAGAGCTAGAAAAAATACAAACAGCTGCTCTGATAATGTAAGCAATGTTTGAATTTTTAGAATGGACTGAATAGCAGAAGATTTGACTACGAAGATGAGAATCCAGTGGGGGAAGATGGAATTCAGCAGATGTACCCCCTCTACAATCAGATGGGCTACCAAGACGGGAGTCCTGGCAAATATCATCCAAGCCGTGACCTGGAGAGAGTCTACATCAACCCACGGGAGCATTACGTGTGATTGTCCTCTGTCTCCAATGGTGTTCTAACAAATGTTTATTCTTAGATTGAGGGAGAGAAACTGAGGCCAATAGGTATGCTTTTATTCTGTCTCATATAAAACAATCCCAGTCTAAGTATATCAGAAGTAGTGATGAATGACTTGGAGCCAATAGCACATTTCTTCCTTTCATTAAGAGTTTCTTAATCACCAGCTGTGTTTTTGAACTTGGCTCTAGCTTTGTGTGTTTCTGTGATGATGGTGTTTAACTACTAACATTTGGCCTACAACGGCATGTGCATTTAAAAGTAAAGCATCTGCCTGGGATGACAGCAGTGATTCTCCAGAACGAAAGGCCCCAGCTGGGAGTATTAACCTCACTGGGTCTCAGGCAGACCAGCCTGTTCATCTGTAACTCAAATGGGCAGGAAAAGGAGCTCAAAATCCATCTCACTAATTATTTAGTTGGGATTTGGCTTTTCCTGACATGCTTAATACAATTACAATACCTCCTTACAAACAGGAGGCCTGAGAAAAGAGACAAAATTTGTTGTTTATCCCAGAAACAATAACAAAAGGCAGTTCGGACCTTCAAGTCTGTTGGTTTCGTTTAGACTCTTGTGATATTGTAATATGCATTCCTTCCTGATCACCAAGGTCCTGAGGGATGCGTATTTCTTGCTATTATCGGTCTGATCTTGATGAGCTGTGTGCTAACCAGGGTTCTTCTCTTACTCGGTCATTGTTCCCACAGTTCTGTTCTTTATAGTCCAGATTAGCCTATTTCCCACCTATTAAATTCTAGAAGCCCTGTCTAAATGGTGGACAACCTTGAGCCTTGAGCCCTCTTTTCTGTGGTATTGTATATGACAGACTCAGCTTTCACTACTGAAATTTCTTTCAAGCTAATCCTGTCCGCACAGGCTTTGGCTACCCTTTGCATTCTTCAGACTTTTTATTGTCTGTGTTTTATCTACCTCAGAAAAAAGCCTGCTGGAAAATCACCATGAAATAACCCCTACTCTTAAAACCCAGCTAGAGAATTTGAAAACCTAAAAAAACAAAAAGTGCCTTTAATATGGCATATGTGCTAAACCCACATGTGGTCCTTGCTCCCTCTTCCCCTACTTTAACTGGTCAATAATAAGAGTAAAGAGATACTAAAATGCAAATAATACAGTGACTGACTTACCAGTCTGGAGTTTTCTCACTTCCCTTTGCCAACTTCTCCTCGATGAGCTTGAAGATAGCAATTATAGTGGGGTGAGCAGAGGAAGAAACACAGGTACATGTGCAAGTGTCAATCATCTGCCCTCATATCTTAAGAAAAGCATTGCTTTACTATGTGTTCTGGAAGATTATGGGTCTGTCACAGATACAAAAAACACTGCAGACTTGTCATGTATTAGGAAAAAGTGACATAAGCACTAAAATAAAATAGTACACGTTTCCAACCTAAGCTTCAAGGGAATAGGAGAATATTAACATAGATTTCTAATGGGATACCAAAGATACATTATGATTCACGTTTTGCTGGCTGCAGTTCTTGCTTATGTGTTTGTTTCCTTTCTTCAGTTGCCATGCTTTGTCAGACAAATTATCCAGGTTGTTCTACAGTAGTAATACACCACCCCCCTCCATTACCTGGGTGACCAGCAATTCTGTAAAAGATGATGGTTACGTGGAATCAAAGGGTAAATTCCAAGGACCATCATTGCTGTTTCACTATGTTACCTCAGAGTTCGAGTACTGCCCTTGCTAGCAAGCTGACACAGAAAGAAGGTATCTGACTTTATTACTTGGAATCCCATCAGTGAGTTAATGTAACTGAAGGTGTTGGGATCCTTGCAGTTGTTTTCCAACAGAAACATGACTCTAGTCAGAGCTCTCCTTGATAAGGAAGTGTTTTACACATACTAGATGTTACAGAGGAGGATACTGTGGTGCGTTGCCTCCTTTAGTGAGCTTTAAAAATGTCTTACACATTGGGGATGGTTTCTAGGTGCTGCTGGGAAGCAGGTTGTTGAATTAGTGTCACAAAAGTAGACCCTGGACCTAGAGGGGAGTTGAGATGTCTTCATTTGCACTAGGGAAAGAGAGTCAGAAGCACTGAGTTTCAGAGCCCTTTGACCTGTCTTCTACCCTCCCTACCATCAAGAAGCCACTATTGCAATTTTTAACATACTCAGTGTAGTTTAGAAAAGAAATCTCAGGATGTAGACACTTCTCTCAACAGCCAGCTAGTTCAATACCCTCTTTGCCTCTCTGTCAGCTATGATATTTCTTTAACAGACTGGTAGATTTTATAGCTATTGTTCCCTTACATGGGTCACAGAGGCTATATAATTGCTTATCCTGGTGCCTCCCATCTGTTCTCTCTAAATACTGAGTGGAATAGAGCTCAGTATTTTAAAGGAGCTTTAAAGGGGTTTGATCAGCCAGCCTCCTCAAGGAAAAAATGCCATCCAAAATTAGCCTGTTGATCTCTAAATTTGGAGGCTAGACCACTTGACGATGGCCATTTAAATTTGGAAGTTAGACTCCTAAAGGTCAGTGAGTGAGGCTTAAGGATATAAGCCACAGCTGATACTAGATACTCTTCCCATAACTGGTTTATTAAAACACACTGAAACAGAAATAAATCCCCAGAGTGTGTTTCCACTTACGGTTGCAGTTTTGCGTTTCAAGGGGGAGTGTGCATGCTCCATCTTAAACACACAGCCTTGAATGCCTATTTTGTAGGCGGCCCAAGCTCCAGGAGCGTGCATCATCGCTGCAGTAGGAGATCACCAGGTTCTCTGCACACCGCACTAAAATAAAGCATCTGTACCAGTTAGGATTGCTCTGACATAATGGGATAAGAATTTAGGTTAATTCTTAAATGGCAGTGATTTATTTTCTATGAGGACTCCCCTATCCCTGGCCGCCTTATATGTTCTAAAATTAAAGAAGTCCATGCTCTTTAGGACATGTAATATAAAATACTTACCTGTGCTAGGCCTCCCTGTAACATGCACTTAGGAGATACTAAAGAAATGTGCTGTAAACTAACTGAACTGGTCCCCTCATTAATTTTTTATGGCCTTGTTTCCTCATAGGGATAATATATTTTTTCATCCATCTTTTGAGAATGATTTCCTAATTCCTCTTTCACAGTAGTGTAAAATTTACTATTTTGTTTTTCGTTGTGCACTTTTCCCCTGCAGCGTGCTGGTCTCTCAGTGCTGTTCTTTATATCCAATAGAGCCTTTCTTCAAGCCTCTTTTTCCCTGGGGCATAGAGGATAGACCATTATACCAAGAATCAGAAGAATAGGTTCTACTCCCACTTAATCTGTCGAGGACATCAGTTGCCCCTATCTGTAAAGCAGAGATTGTAATTCTTTCCCTGTCAGCCTCTCAGAAATGTGGGGAGAGTTAAAGAAGATAATAATGGATGGGAAATTGTAAGTTCTCTTCAAATGAAAATACCCATGACCCTATTACTGTTGCATATTGAACCTGAACTCCCATCACCCTTGCCAGCATTTTGAGTACCATAGCATCTCCCCAGGGAGAACCAAGTGGCAGATGAAAATTTCACTTCGAGCTAATTTGAGTATAGCCAAGTGCAAGTGGAAGACATCCCTTTTCTATAATAAGCACTTGTCGTATGGAAAGCTTGATATCTGGATTTTAGCCTTTTAAGCTCTGTTGACCTGTGGTTGCTCTTGTTTAACAAATTACTGCTAATAATAGCTACCATTATTGAGTGTGTCGTATGGACTGGATTCCAGGGCAAGCACCTTACAAGAATCATCTCACTGACTAGAACCAAACTCCTGTTTTGTCCCCTTCCAGGAGACCCTGTGGGAACAGAAAGGCTCCCACTCCTACGCTGCACACCCACAGACCACACTAATCATCAGTCAGGTGTTACTTCTTTTAGTCTGCTTTTGGGGAGTGCTGTTAGGGAAGAGGCTTTCTTGATTTTTTTGGAAAACAGAGGTGTAAGAGGGTACATGGAAGAAAACCATAAAAAAATGTTTCCTGAGAAGAAAGCAATTGCATGTGCTCGTTTTTACTTACTTTTCGAACTTCTCAAAATGCTCGTGAAGAGTCTCATACCCATTAGATTAACCACCTCTGCAAAAATAACCAACCGAATAATTAAAGCCACTCCATCCCAGTTGGTTCAGTCTCAGAGGGCACAAACTTCTAACATCTCTTCCTCAGCTCAGTAATTTGATATACTTACTGCCCCTTTGAGTTTGTTTCACCTTTATTGAACTCCCAGGGGATGGTGGCACTGTTACAGTGGACATCTGGAAAGAGAGCTGGCTCTGGTAGAAAGCCAGAAGAATAGGAGGAAGGGTGTGAAAGTAGAAATGTCTGTGGTTCAGCTCTATGCTTCTCTTGTTCCTGTGCTGAACTGGCAACACCCTTCATCCTTGGGCCATTTACAGACTACCTAGGAGGACCAGGGACTTCTGGTTCTTCTGTTAAACTAGAAACTGCTCTTTGTAAGCCTACTTAACTGTGGACTATGCCTGGATGAATCTTATGGCCCCTGAAAGGTACTTGTGTTCCCTCCATTAAAGAAAATTGTTGTAAATTGGACTTTGCCAATTTGGTCACTTGCAATTATTAGGTGGTTTAGTGGGCTTCAGTAGGTAGGAGTTGGGTGAGGGCTATATGTCTCCTCCCCGCTAACCTTACCAGGTGGTATATTACACTGAAATCAGATTTTAAGCCAGTGTCTGCATCATTCATCTTTATAAACACTCAGGCACCAGAACAGACATCCTGTAATAGTCAACCTGTCATGTAAGCTTGAAAACGTCCCCACTCCATTCTTTTAGAGAACCCAATGATATCTTATATAAAAGGGTTATTAGAAATGAATCCAATAATATTACAGCAGATTCGGTGTCAGGCAGCCTGATTTCTGTTCAATTTCTAGACATAGAACAGGTTAGTAATCTAGGAATCTTAGGGCTAGTGGGCTTGCTAGAACTTTATGCCCTGTTCGTGAAAGGGATGGAGTGCCCTATGGTATTTGGGCCAATCCATATACATTTAACACCACTAACTTGACCACTGAAAAAAATCACTTATTAACAAAGTCTCTGGCGCTGAGTTCTTATGGTAGTAGCCTCTGAAGTGACTTGAGTTTTTCAAGTGCTAACTAACAACTTTTGGAGGGTGTATTCCCAACTAGGAAACTTTAAATGTTAACTAAACACTCCTAGGGTGTATATTAAGACCAATTAACATGTGCCAAAATAATTCAAATTACATTCAACATAACAGAATTTCTTAAGGATTCCTTGTGTTATCACACCTTCACACTGGGGTAAGGTATAGTCACTGCTCTAATGTCAACCACCTGCTGCCTGCTGGCATTTCTCCTTAGTAGTGACCTTGTTAGAGGTGTGCGTGTGTGCGTGTGTGTGTGTGTGTGTGTGTGTGTGTGTGTGTGTGTATGCATCAGAGAGAGAGAAAGACAGGCAGAGGGGAGAGAAGCCGACTTAAAATTCACAGTTGAAAAAAATTTTGGAGTTCACACATACAACAGAACCCTCACATCTACAAACATCTATTTCAGGCCCATTTTATTATCTTTACTTTAGCATTATCTCTGTAAAAAGGTTAGAGGTAGGAACAGAGGCCATATTTACCTTGACAGTGGAAATATATAAAATATTAGGTTTATTTGTACTGTATTTCCACTTATTAGGTTAGTTATTCTCTACTCACATTTGTATGACTGTGGAAGTTTGGAGCTGAGTAGACTAGAATGAAAGAGAATGTCAAAAATTCAGATGACACTAAACATCTTTTTATCAAACATTATCAATTGAGACCATGATTTGGAAGTTCCTTCTATATCTCAGGGAGAAGGGAAACCACCACTGACAAACAAAAGGATTCTCCATTCCATTGGTTGGGAATAAATCACTTCCATTTGTCCATTCCCCAGAATAGTCAGTGTTTGGGGGCTAAAGCCATGATATATATCAAATTACATACCTACATACCTCCCTACACCAAAAAGTTCTAGTTATATGCAGTATCTGGTACCTCTAGCTGTGAGGTATAGGGATAAATGCCTGAGTTTGAGGGGAGCAGATGTTGTGAATATTTATGGAAAAAAGCAGCATCTCCGTGAATTAAAGGTTGGCAGGGCCATGTCCTCTAAGTGCTCCCATTCTAGAGCTGTGTTGTTTACAGTTGCCACTTGCACGTGATTGACATGGCATGTCCTTTGGACCCAAGGAGATAGACTAATGGACTTGAAGTTATTATTAGATTACAACTGCCATCCCAAACAATCTTCAATAAACAAAAAACAGCTTCCTGAGATGTTTCAGTGTTTTACCCCATCTAGAGACAGGAGACTGAACAGTTCCCTTCTTGAGGTTTTTCCCAGCCTTACCATTTAAAGATTTTATGATCAGGTTCCCTGTAGCCCAGCAGGACACTTGGTATCATGGCCTAGACCGGTTGTATTTATTATCATGACACGGGACTGACCTGTAAAGTCGATTAGAGGAGGCCTCGAGGGAAAGCCCCCCTGGGAATCCAGAACATCAGATTGGCTACACTGGCTTAGAACTGTGGCTTATCCTGCTACAAATATGACTGACACTCATGAAGAGGTGTTTTATGTGTCTCCTCCAGAGGTTAGGAATGAACTTCAAACATTCGTAATGTGCCTTAATAACTCACAATGGGTCTATAAAGCCCAGGGTTCCACTGATTCCCAAATGCATGGGCACCACTATTTTGGTTTTCATTATTCTTGCCAATAATGACCAGCTTTTCTTTTTTTTTTTAAATCCACCCTAACACATTGATCAGGCTAAGTTAATTTCTTCTCATAAGTCATGTTGATGGCTCCATGTCCGTCATAGTTTAACTACAGGCAGCAGTATTTCGTCCTAAATGCATTGGTTTGCACTTACCCACACTGTGGCTCATTAATGCCTCTTTTTTTCACATGGTTTCATGAGAACTTATTGCTGTATTCCCTTCAACTGAGCATTTCAATACCCAGAAGAGCATTTGTCATCTTAGGTTTCACTGTGTACTTGAAATTCCACGTCCTTTGTAAAAAAATGTTAAGTAGGTGGTGTTGCTACTGAATCCCTGGATTATTCCACTTGTCTATCCAGAAAAGTTCCTGTTTATCCTCTACCTTCTGTTTCTATTTCTAAGCTGAAGCTTGAGACATAACATCTGCTCCAGCCTATTCATTTTCCATGTGGTCTTAACCTCTTAACTTCCTTACTTCTCAGTTTCATCCCTGTAAGTTAGTACTCTCCACCTCACAGAGGTTTTATGGAGGGGGAAAAATAAGATGTTTAAGAGTCGTCTTCAAGAGAGCTCCTACTTTTAAGGTGATTTTATAAAAGCCCCTTGGCTTAGAAATGAGAAACTCTATAGCTATTATTTTTGCCTATCCTTGTTTTGCTGTTTTTATTTCTGAAAAGTGATCTCTGTCTGAATAGAGTCTGTACCCTGGTTTTAACTTTCTTCCCATTACCCCCCTTCACAATGAAATTGTCCTCTCTACCTTGTCCATCCTCTGAACTTCTTACTTACAGAGCCAAAAGTAGTTATCCCACAACAAATCCCACATGCTTTTACTTCCATGATTGAATAAATTAATGTCCTCCAGAAAGAGGCATCTGGCTCTGGACATAAGTCAGAAGGTAAATGAGGTCTCACTCTGGCACTGGCAAGATCTCACCGTGGTGCCTTGGTTCTCCCTGTGTAAACTAAGGTTAATTCTGCTATTTCACAGCACCTGGGTGTTATGAGTCTTGACAAAAAAAAAGAAAAAAAAATGATGAAAAGTATTTTTCAAATGTCCTGTACTATATAAATGCGTAGTGAATAATCTGGAGAGTCCTCGGGTAGAAATGTGTTCTTGTGTAGCTCAATTCAGATTACTAATCCACCCATTGTTTTCAAAAGAAATGTTTTACTAAACTGTTCTTTTTCTTTTTCAAGTGAAAATTAGTTTCTAATCATTTGAACTATTTTAATTTTTACGTATGGGAAGAGATCAATAGTATACAGAAAATACCCAAATTGTATTTTAAGTGTTAAAACTGAAAGGGTTTCATAACAATGTAGTGGGATAAGGAGGAGGATTCTAGCTCAAATGTGGCAAGAAATAGAAATTCTAAGATTAGCTTTGATTTTGAGATTGTATTATAAATAGTAGATGTTAATGTGGTTGTTTTTTTAGGTACTCTTTATTTTTAAGTTACCAGAAATTGTCTTTTATTTTTGAAGTTTTGAACTATGTGGTTCTTGACGTGTTTTGAATAAAGCTTTTATCAACTAAACTTTTTCATTATCAATAAATCAAATATTAAAATACATTTAAAAATTAATAGCCTAATTATATGACTGTAAAATTCAAGATTTAAAGAACATGTTTTATAGAAATAGTAGATTTCTATACTGGAGTCCTTTTAAAAAATGATTTTAAAAATAGTAATAGTACTTTTATACTTCAAACAGTATTAGAAATATTTTTAAAACATGTGACAAGTTACATATTATTGTAATTGCTTGTGGAAAACTTAATACTTTTTTAACGAAACTAAATTTATTCCACTTAAAGAATTGTTCGTCATTCCTGATTAGTCCTTAGGTGTTAAAATGTCCCTTCTTTTATGAAATGATATCGATGCTAGATGGTAACTTTTTAAATGTTGTTATTTTAAAAAGAGTTGGCATCTCTGATGGATCCCTGTATTTTGTTCTAGGGATGGGTGCTTTATTGGTCTGTGAAATCTCAAAATCTAGGAACCATTTTAAAACGAACATTTTATTGAGATACCATAATTTTCATCCTCTTAAATTGTAAAACTCAGTGCTTTTTAGTTATTCAGAGAGTTGTGTAATCGTCACCAAGGTCAATTTTAGAATATTTTCATCACCCCAGAAAGAAACCCACTCCCAGCTGCTCCTGCCTCCATTCCTCCATCCCCTTGCCAGTCCCTGGCAACACCAGTCTACTTTCTGTCTCTGTGAATTTGCCTGTTCTGGACATTATATGTAAATGGAATCCTGTAATGTGTAGGCTTCTTTCACTTAGCATAATGTTTTCAAGGTTCAACCATGGTGTAGCATTTATCATTCATTTCTTTTTATTGCCGAATAATATTCTATCTTATAGATATGCCACATTTTATCCATTCATCAGTTGAGGGACATTTGGGTTGTTTCCACTTTTTGGAAATAATTATGAATTATTCATGTACAAATCTTTGTGTGAACATATGTGTTTATTTTTCTTCCATATATACCTAGGAGTGGAATTGCTAAATCATATGGAAACTCTGGCTTAACGTTTTGAGGAACTGCCAGACTATTTGGCAAAGATGCTGCACCATTTTACATTCCCACCAACAGTGTATGAGGGTTCTAGGCTTCCAATTTCTCCACATCCTCACCAACACTTGTTGTTGTCTGTTCTTTTTGATTATAGCTATCCTAGTAGGTGTGAAGTGCTATCTCGTTGTGTTTTTTATTTTAATTTCCCTGACTGCCAATGATGTTTGTTTGTTTTCTACAACCCATTAAAAATGTGAAGCCACTCTTAGCTCATGGGTCATATTGAAGGCTGGATTTGACCTACAGGTAGCCAACCTCTGACCTAGAGGGTAGAATTAGTAAACAAATACATTAAAGCAGTATTATAAATACCCTCTGTATGTTCAAGAATGTAGAGGAGGGGCTTCCCTGGTGGCGCAGTGGTTGAGAGTCTGCTAATGCAGGGTACACGGGTTCGAGCCCTGGTCTGGGAAGATCCCACATGCCGCAGAGCAACTAGGCCCGTGAGCCACAACTACTGAGCCTGCGCATCTGGAGCCTGTGCTCCGCAACAAGAGAGCCCGCGATAGTGAGAGGCCCACGCACCGCGATGAAGAGTGGCACCCGCTCGCCACAACTAGAGAAAGCCCTCGCACAGAAACGAAGACCCAACACAGCCCTAAATAAATAAATTAATTAATTAATTAAGGAAAAAAAAAGAGTAAATCCTATTTTAAAAAAAAAGAATGTAGAGGAAAGTGTGAGCCATTTAAAGGGAGATGTGGGATATTAAAAAGAATACATGTGGTAGGGCACTGATAAATCGGCTTACTGGATTTAAAAAAAAAAAAAAAAACTTGGTTTGCAACATTCGTTGATTTCCATGGTGTAAATACTCTGACCATGGCCAGCGTTAAGCTATCGACATGATACCAATGAACTTGAAGTTGGGAAGGGACATACACAATTGGCACCTGCAAGCTGGTGCCAGCTGACTGTAGCACACTGCTGATGTAAACCGTCTCTAACTGCACATATGACATAAAGTAATCAGGAACTAGAGCTACCATCTACCTGGCTGTCATCGGTCTTCTCCTCCACTCCTACAACCATTAGGAGGGAGACTATCTCCCTTCCTGTTATATTATTAGACTCCCAAATAGCCTTTGACTCTTTCTCAGCCTTCATTACTCTGGAATCATGGCCACATTTCCACAAGACAGCTAGGTGTGTACACATGCACACTCCCCAGAATGTCAAAAAAGTGCTGGAATGAAGTCAGAGCAACAAAGAGGAACATGTTACGATCCATCCAGAAAACTTACTGGAAAGTATATTTTAGTTGGGTGTTGAATGGATAGGAAATGGCTGGTAAACAAAAGAGCAGACATATTCCACACAAACAGATGGTTTGGGCAAGAATTCAAAAGTGGAAGTCAAAAAAGAGTCGGATGAGTCTTCACGTTTAGATACAGAATCATGAATTCTTGCGATCGGATATTTTGCCTCTGAATTTCTTCTCCCCAAAGGTTCTGGGAAAAGCCTCAACTTGAGATTTATGCTTTTACCAAAAAGCACCACATAAGGAAGAAAACATTCCTTCTACACCTGAAATTGCTGCAAGAAAGCTCTAGAGAAATTAGATGGCAAATCATCCAGAAATAAGTAGTTCATATCTCAGACTTTTAGCCCTTTGAAACTCTAGTCTAACATGTTTCCAAATTGGCATTAGTTCATGAACTGTGATTAAGAACAAACCAGCCTTCTTATCCACAATCTCCTGCCTCTCTGCTTCTAAACACTTCCCTTCCTACTGATGGTAAAGCCCCAAGTTACAGTGTGGGATTGATGCTGCTGACCAGTATTTGTCAGCTCAAATCAAAGCAAAGCAAAAAGATGCTTTGCTAGGCAGAAGTGGTCATTACGTTACCTCACCTGGCTGCTCATTAGGATAACTGCATCCACCTGCCTGGCTAGGCAGTTGCACACCTGCCCTTTATTATGTGGGATTCTATCACGTGGAGTACTGTCCTACCCCCATCTGTGGTGCTTTCCTCATTGCTGGACACCTTGGTGATGCCAAAGCTCCTCGCTGGCATATTCCTGATGGCTTTGGTACATGGTATGTCCTCCAGGGCTTTCTTGCGTTGGTTTTCAGGCCTCACATAATATATAATATATCTACTGTGGTATGTCCACATCCTGAGCCCTTTAATTCTTTCCTCCTCAATCTGCCAAGACATTCTGGCATTCCAACTTCACTTAGTATATGGGCCATTGCTTTTTCCATGCTTCTAGGTACCATCCTAGACACCATGTCCTGGGGTTCTTACCAAACTGTAAATCCTGTATCTCTGGGGTGTGTTCCCAAATCGATAAACTCTCCCTCGTCCAGCCTTACATTCCAGCTCCTCTCAGTGAAGCAGCCTCAGAATCCAGTCCCACTGGTACCGCCCTGCGTCTGCCAGTGGGTGTTGGCTAGGCCTTGCAGCTTCTTTGGAGTCAAGTCCCTTTTCTCCCGTAACAGGCCCAACATGACCCTGGGTGATTATGTTGGAACTTAATCCTCCTTAGAGGCCTAATAGCCAGGAGGAGAGGTAGGGGTAGGTCTTAAGTAGGGCACTTGAAGGGGGGCAGTGGTGTCCGTATTGATTCCAAGCAAGAGGGAAGTGCTAAGAGGCTCAGAGAATTCAGAGGAATTAGAGAACAAACAACAGCCCCGATTTGCCCAGGACTGTCACACTTTTATCACAGAAAGTCCCACATCCCAGGAAACCCCTCAGTAACTGGAAATCAGGATAGTTGGTCACCCTAGGATTCTGGAGATTCAAAATTTTCAGGGGAATCTTCCTAGATATTCCCATCCCGAGTGTCAGGACCTCCTTTCCCCCAGTGAGTAACAGGTCTGCTTGGTTAGGTATTTAACCGTCTCTGGAGATCAGCACTAGATTTACTCCTGAGCTTGGGCCTCAGCTGAAGGATATGAGAGCCTCTTTGTTAACTACCAGGGAGATCTTCTGACTTCCATATTTGACTCTCCATTGCCTATTAATTGCCTGCAGTTTTCCATTATCTTTTTTGTATCAGTGGCTCTTAGCAAAACTCATGTAATCCCACTGCCCTTACAGTTACTATTTCTCCCTTAGGACTGTCACATTGGGCCAGAGGATGCCCGTGTTCCATCTGTCATCAGTTGGGTCCTCATTACCTGCCGGGTGGCTAGTGATTCGGCTCCCAAATCCCATATTATTGATAAACTTTCTAGGACCATTCCTGGATGCACTGTTGCAGGTTGGGTTCTCTGGAAGCAGATGCTGAGATGGATTTGGGTGTGCAGGGTATTTTCTTAGAGATGAGCACTTGTGGAAGGGAAGGGGCTGAAGCAAAATTGGGCAGAGAAACGTTAGGACTGTGATGCAGTTCTGCAAAACATCGATCCACCCCACGGGGAGGTCTGAAGCATCATGTCCCGAGCTGAGCAGAAATGGCCCGTGTCCATGCTCAGCCTCCCTCAGTCAGTGGGTGTGGGCAGCCCAGAAAGGGCGTGTTCTTGGGTCAGGAGGCCCTTTGCAGCAGGTCAACCCTGGAGCTAAGGGCTGGGGTGAAAAGTCCTTCCCTGAAAGGGGATATGGGTAGTGCTTTTCCACTGCTCACACCAAGAGAGAAATTGGAGGAAGCTGATTACTTTCATTAGTTTGGTTACTATTCATTTATTTATGGACTAAGGAGGCTCTGTGAGTGGAAAGATAATGTGTAAGTTTTTATGCTTTCTCTCTATATTCTGCCCCTTTCTCCTTCCCCATTCAAGGGGATAGTTTCTTCATCTCAGGGCAGGTTTGTCTTTGTCTTTTCTGTTTTTTCCCCAGAAGCCTAAAACCATTGTTCTGAGAACAAAGTTTGAAGAGAAGGGCAATTTCTCTCAAACTAAAAAAAAGATGCTCTAGGATGGTCGGTCTCAAAAGAGATACAGACGTGCATGTTGTATCTGGTATTTCTGTGTATGTAGCAGAGCCTCGGAGGAAATGGTTCCCCAGGAAATATGGGAGGCGAGACTGTTCTGTGTCCTAGTCCTGGCAAAGAAGGGCACAGTGCTGAGCCTGAAGAGACACTACCCGCACCTCACCACTGTGTCAGACCCCAGGACTTTGAAATAACCTTGAGACAGAAAAGGTAAGAGAAGAATGTTGCAAGAATAACTTCAAATTTCCAACTCACCTGTTGGGATGGAAGCAGGGTTTTAGAAAAAGTTGACTAGAGAAAAAGAAAGAGATGTGATATTTATTGTACTCTTATGTGCAGGGACTGATCCTTCCCTGCTTCGCACATGTGAAAAGCCATCACGTCAGTCTCCCCATCCCTCCCCAAACCCTGTTAATTGCTCAGGTCCTTTAAGCCTCCCAGTCCCTCCACACATGCTTTCTGTGCCCTTAGCCATCTGGACCACATGTTACCAGATGGATGTGGAGAGGACATGAGGCCCTTCGTGCAAAGCCTCCCTCCAGCTCCGCTCTTGTCCATCTCAGAGCGGGAGCAAGCCAACCCCCCATCACCAACCCCAAACCCACTGGCTTGTGCTCGCATTGATCTAACCTCAACTCTAGTCCTACCAGTATTTCTTTATAGCGGCACTTTAGAAAAAGCTTGACTCCACCCATTTCTTATTTTTATCCTCTTTTTTTTTTCACTCTCACATTCGTGCTCCTTTCCTTCATATCACTCATCTCATATCCTTTTTCTTCCTTATTTTCAATTTCCACATATCTGAGGTTCTTTGAGGCTTCTAATTGTAAAACAATGGATTATAATATTTGTCATAAGAAACCTCAAAATACTCTTTTAAAAATAAACTCTTGAATAAAACATACTAATACTGATTTCTGACCAGTATTAAAGTGGATTTTTTTTTCAGTAATATCAAGCAGAATTAAAGATAGAGGGGGAAAAGTACATGTTTCCAAACCTCATTAGGAATATCCTGGAAAGAAAAGGTTGAGATTTTTTCATGTAGCAGGTCACTTAATGGGTCTCAATCAGATGTTCACTGTGCTTCGAAGATGATTCTCCTTTATGAAACTGGGCCTTATCAGCCCATGGTTCAGACACTCTGAGTAACAGCAGGGCTTCTGAGGAGAGGACATGCATTTCCTTATTTCCTCCTCTGGCACCTTCGTATAGCTCTCTATAGTTATCCCCCATTTCTCCAGAGCTCCCACCCACTTTACACCCTTAACACTTCTCAGCTTTCTGTGATGTTTATTTATGCATTCATCCATTCCTTTATTTGATATATGTGATTGGGTGCCTACTGAGTTCTGCTCCAGGTGCTGAGAATATGGCAATGAACAAAACAAAAAACTCTGCCTCTTGGGTGTAGAGGGTAAGAGAGACAGGAAACAGTTTAATTGAGAAAGTTGTATGTTAGAAAGTGATACATATGAATGAAAAACAAAGCAGGGAAGGGAGTTAGAAAATGTTGGGGGCATAGGGTTTACAACTTTAGATAAGGTGGCCAGGGAAGGCCTCACTGAAAGGTGATATTTAAGTAAAGGTGGGAAGGGGGTGGAGGGATGTGCATCTGGGGAAAGAACTATCCAGGCGGAGGGAGCAGCAGGTGCCAAGGCCCTGTGGCAGGAGTATGGCCACCATGTTTAAGGAATAGCAATGAGTAAGTAAAAAGTAGAAGATGAGGTCTGAGAAGGAATGGGAGGCTGGCGCTGGATCAGGTAATACTTTGTGGGGTATTATGAGGACTGGGCTTCTCCTTGTGTGGTTTAGGAGTCATTGGAGGGTTCTCAACAGAGGAGTGATATACTCTGCTTATATGTTAACAGGATCACTCTGGCTGCCATGTTGGGACTGACCAAAGAGGGAAAGGACTCCAGTAGGGTGTCCAGTTCAGAGAACAGTTCAAACATTTAGCTGAGAGGCCGTGTGGCTCAGATCAGGGTGGGGGCAGTAAAAGTGATGTTTATAGTGAAGGCACACCCTCCTAACCATCTGTCCATGCTCTAATCCTCCCCGAATTCTCCAAGGCTGGACCTCTTTCTGTAAGTTCACTCTTCTCATGTCACTCTCTCACTCAAAAACAGCAAAATAACTCCTTGCTGAGCAAATCATGTTCTGTTCTTTTTTCGAGGACTAACCCTTTGCAAGTTGGCATTCTTCCTATCTATGGTACTTGAGCCCCTCCTACTTCCTAGCTGAGCTCTCTATTCCCATCAGCTTATTTACTATTCCCCCAACGCACAGGACCTGCTACTCTAACTTCCGCAAGGGGAGCCTACGCTCTCTTCTTTGCCTAGATCCTTCTTTCCCCTCCTTAAAGCCCATTTCAGGTGCCCCCTTCTTCATGTCTTCCCATTCGGGAAGTCCACTTGAGCACCTCTGTCCCTGGGCCTGGCCCTCAGGTCCTGCACCTCACATGCTGACAGTTTAGCTGACACCATTTTGCACTATTTTCTCATTTGGTTTGGTTACTTCCATGAGTTCATAAGCTTAGTGGGAAGCAGCCGCATAGCACAGGGAGATCAGCTCGGTGCTTTGTGACCACCTAGAGGGGTGGGATAGGGAGGGTGGGAGGGAGACACAAGAGGGAAGAGATATGGGAACATATGTATATGTATAGCTGATTCACTTTGTTATACAGCAGAAACTAACACACCATTGTAAAGCAATTATACTCCAATAAAGACATTTTAAAAAAACAACAAAGAGTAGATATATTTTTGCCACCTTCATCCCCTCCAGCACAGGTGAGGCATGTAATATGTATTTGGCAAATTTTTACTGATTGAACAAAATATAACATATGAACTTCAAAACTAGGGTAGCTCTTCCAAAAAATGCCTTTCGTTGCATTTCGTGGCAAACTGTCTTGAACTTGTTAAAGACACGCAGGAAAACATGGTGATGTTGACCACCAAGTACAACTCCTTCCCCGTGTCCCTAACTAATTTACCCTAAAGAGTATTTCCTGGCGTGGTGACACGCTTTAATGCCTGCTTCCCAGGACTGTACTGAGGACATCTCACAGACCTCTTCTCTAATACCCATCTCCGCCAGCATGCTGCAGGGCACTCTTCTAACCAGCTGCCTTCCCTCCTTTTTTCCAGTCTCCCGGCTCCTCCCCACTTTGCCTACCCTTTCCCCACATTGTGTGCATTATTTGCAGGCATCACTTCAAGGATGAATCTCATCAGGATCTGCTGAGCTGCATATTTTATACAGTCTCCAGGTTTTTCTTACCAGCTGTGGACATTTTTGCAAACTCTACATTACCACCTAATTGAAACAGCGGCTTGGTTCCATTTCTCTTATTAAAGACAGATTAAGAAAATCAGTTCAATACCTTAGCCATTTTAAAGTCATCGTTAGTCTCATGCTCTTGATTTATAAGCTGGCTTTTTAAAAAAATGCTTCCCTGCAAATCCTTCTCCCACTTTTCAGCGCCCCCCGCTTGCTGGTGTCACAATACACTTCATTTTGGTTGCTCATTTCATTCCCTTTAGCCTACTTTAACAGTTATGGGTTTTGTTAATTCCCCACTGGGCCTCTTCAAGTACTTTTTTTCCCCCCCTCACCCGTGAATCTCTTGCAATTTATCATTTGAAGCATCCAGTTGTTCATGAACTTGAATGGTGAAAACGAAATGCAATATTTTGAGTTTCATTGGGGGAGTTCTCAAGGGCTCTCTGCTTGTTTTCTCTGTTGCCATTCCCTGGCTCCTTGCCCCCTCCGCCTGCCAGTCCCCGTAGCTGAGACCTCTCAACCACATCTGGAGGCAGAGTCTGGGCTCAATCCCAGCTGTCACCACAAGAATGCGTGGAGTCCCAGCTCTTGCAGATCTCTTTGCCCAGCTTGCACCTTGCACGTGAGCTCTAGAAACTGGCCTCTTGTCTGGACATCTAGGCCCAAGGATCTGACCTAACTTGTCCAGATTGTCAAATCATCCAGGGTCCCCCTTACCTTTGCTGGTCCTTCCCCGAACCACAGTTAAGAGCTGGGGGTCTGTCTTTGCTTGTTGCAACGCCTTGCTTAAGCCTCACGTTTGAGCTGACGGTGTATTCAGCTTTGCATCCCTGTCAAGGTCAGGGACATCCACCAAGGATCACCCAAGGAACTCCCAATGCCAAGTGCCATCTGCTTGGGCAAGAGCTGCCACTTGGGATGGCACGCTCTGCCTTCCTAGCTGGATGTCCATCCACTGTGTGCTGCTTGACAGGAGGCTGCCCACCAGATGGGTAGGTCTGACCTCTTCCATTTCTAGCAAGCATCTGCATCTGACACCCATGGCTATAAGAGTGTTTAATGACTTCTGCCATTCCAGCATCCTCTCAAGGCTTTCCTCTCAGTAGGAACATCCTTACAAGACAAGTTATTAGACAGTGTTTGTCTCAATACCTTCATATCCTAAGATTCTTTTCTATCATCCAGCACCTCCTTTCCCAGTGTCCAAAGTCCTCCTGCTATAGCAGCTCTGACAGGGCTGCCCTTCCTGCTCGGCTCCAAGCTTGAAAACAGCCCCCTTCTCAGCCCTGTCCCTATTCCCTTTCCTTTCTGCAGCCGGTGCTCTGATGTGTTGATTCCATAAGGCACAGCCTCAGAGACTGGTGAGTTTAACTCTATATTGAGAATATCACTGTTACCACCAAATAGTTCCATTTGTGAGAGTTAAGGATGGCCCTATGGGTAGAACTGCTATAGATGTTGTGAAGAAAGTATGCCATACACAAAATCACGCTTCTTTTTTTCTTAGAAAAATAAAACCTCTTAAAAACTATGAGGTTTGGCTATTTTTCACTCCTTATAGCAATAAAGAACTTTTAAATCATACTATTCAGTATTGGAAACAGGATAATGAAATAATACTCTCATACACTGCTTCTAGGAAAATAAACATACATTTTTCTAAAAAGAAAGCCCATACTCTCTGACTCAATCATTTCCCATTTTGCAATCTACTCTATGGATATAGTAAAACAATCAGACAAAGATGCTTGTATCAAGATGTTTATTAAATTACTATTTGAAAGAGCAAATTGGAAAAAATACAAAAACTCATTAATAAAGTTAATATATAATGGTACATTTATTCTGTGGAACATTATGCTGCCATTGAAATGTTTTCGAAGAATATTTTACAACATAGGACAATATTAATGATATATTATTGGGTGAAAACAGTAAGATTCAAAATACTATATCTTGTAATCTCAATTATGTCACAGGTGGTAAGGCGTGTAAATGTGTTTGTGTAGGTGCACATTGTATAAATAACGCTGGGATAAATACATTAAAACATTAACAGCACTCCTTTATGAGGTTAAAATAGATTTTTCTATTTGTTTTTGTGTTTTGTCAGATATTCTACATTTCAGTAAATATGTATTAGTTTTATAGTCTCAAAAACAGCATTGAAAACAGGTAGTTAGGGCTGATTTCAATGTAAACATTTCCAGCAACTGGAGGGGCTGCCGGGATCACCCTCCGCGTCGAGAGGAGGGTCATTCAAGCAGAACAGTGATGTGCATGTCAGTGAGTTTGCCTGTCATGTTGCTTGAGAAATTACATCCTTTCAGCTTCTTAGCTGACGTGTGGAATTCATATTTTCTCGTGTTCAAGAGGAACAATTGGGCTTCCCTGGTGGCGCAGTGGTTGAGGGTCCACCTGCCGATGCGGGGGACGCGGGTTCGTGCCCCGGTTTGGGGGGATCCCACGTGCCATGGAGCGGCTGGGCCCGTGAGCCATGGCCGCTGGGCCTGCGCGTCCGGAGCCTGTGCTCCGCAGTGGGAGAGGCCACAGCAGCGAGAGGCCCGCGTAATGCAAAAGAAAAAAAAAGAAAAGAAAAGAGGAACAACTAAGGGGTGGAGCATGACAATCATAATGGTAGAAATTTGTGTTTGTTGAGAAGAACCCCATGCGGCAAAAATGCAGGAACTTAAACTTACCGTCGTGTCCTGGTGATTCGTGCCGGAGTCACAGAAAGGAGAGTGCAGGTTTGGCCTACGTGCTGGGCCCTCCCCGGGTGCAAAATGTCTGGCACGCGTTCTGGAGACGTTTGCTAAAGGAAATGTCAATAAACTCAGAACATATACAGGAAGATTGAAAGCAATTTTGAACTCCTAGAACAATGGGTGTCTTCTATTTAAAAAAAAAAAAAAATTTTTTTTTTTTCTTTTTTCCCTGAAACAAACTTAGAGTAGCTTCCTAGAAAAACTGCCCCAAGTCTTTTGCTTGAGGAGGGAGAGGATGGATAGCCGGGTGGAGTCAGGCACACAGTGAGGAGGGACGCAAACCTCAGCCACCTGCCTGGGCTGGTCCCACATGTGGCTGTGTCTTTTTAGGCCACAGAGCAGCTGTAGTGTAAAAGGCTGCTTCACCACCTTCCTCCCTGTTCCAGCAGACCTGATCTGGGTGGCAGGCCTTGCAGGCGGTCTTTGTGACCCCTTGTCTTGCCTTCCCAGGTTCCAGTGGGCGGGGCACGGCTCTGACCCCGCCGTCCTGCACTGCCTTGGCTTGGGCTCAGCCGTACTCCTTTTACCGTGTCACCAAGTCGCCCAGCTCTGGCTTATGCATTCCTTACTATCAAGGCTATATTTTCCTAACCTCAAACCAGAACATGTGGGATAAGGACACTTTTCCCCGATTTGTCTTGGAAAAGTCTTTTCAACATAAAAATTAGATCATATTTAATTATCGTTAGCAAAATGCCTCTTTTGAGGAAAAAATGCATGAAATTGAGCTGTCCCAGCACATTTGGTTCTTATGGTCACTGTACTTCTGGCTGACCGTTCTGAAGACGCCCTGGAGAATCAGCAGGGTCTTCCTCAGCCTCCCTTCCAGCCCAGGTCAGGCTACTCCAGCCTAAATGGGAAGCAGCGCTGTCTTCTTTCTGATGCTCCTGTCCCATGAGAATTTTGTGCACAATTACCTGGCCGCCTATGAACTAAGAGGCTAGCAGTTTGCAGCCATTGCCAAACATTTCTAAAGGAGCTTTAGTATTTTCACTGCTAAGTTTTTAAAACAGTCTCTATAGCTGATAAGCCATAAAAAAAATTAGATCTGTCCTCTCTTATTTTGCATAGTTTCATTTTTCCAAAGGTCAACGAGAGACAAACAATTTATCTCAAATTGCAAATTATTTGCCCCAAATCTGAATAATCAGTTCTGATGGGAGCGTAGCCAGGGAGGGAGGAACTTCATGGGGCTTTTCACAGCCCCTAGAGCCACACTGGGTGGGTGAGCACTCCTTCTGTATAAGGTCAGATTTACTGCCAAGATAGCTCTTTTTCACTGAAGTGGGAACTATCTCTCATAAGTTCTGGGAGGGTTCCAGTACCTCATGGATCTTGTGATGTGACTCTGGATCTGAATTGGGATGAAAGTGCAGGATTTTTTTCTTAGGGAAGAAAGAGAAAAATCTCAGGATGTTCTTTTAAGGATAGTCCCCTGTCTTGGCCCCCTTATTTTAGAAGATAGCCAAACTGAATGAGATGAAGTACCACTTCTGCCCTCTCTGGCTAATGCTGACTTTGAATCTTTGGCTGATCAGTAAAGAACAGAATTGTCACCACCAACTCAGGGCTTCAGGGTGCAGCCTGGCAGCTGCCCTTCGTGCCATGGCTGTGGAGAAAACCTGTGTTCCCAGCCTGGGGCGCCATCTTACCCTGGTCAAAGAGAAGCAGAGCGTAAGAGTATTCAGGAAGAGTGCAAATCCGTCACCCCAATGTCAATTCACCCAAAAGATCTGTCCTACCCTTGGAGAACATCAGTGGCAACTTTCTCTCTGAAAAGGAGACCATTGCTATTATTCTGGTTTAAGGTTTTTATTTAATATAATTAAATATGCTGTTTTATAAAAATGGAAAGCGAAAAGGAAGGTTTTTTTTCAAGCTATTGTGATAGAATTGCCTTGAAATATATTAATGGACTCATCATTGAAGAAGAGGAGGGAGTAAGGATGTCTTAGTCGCATTTGTATTATTCAGTTCTTTCCTATAGAGATTTAGATAAACTTGTTTCTTTCTCCCTAATCATCTCCATGAGTGGAAAAGGATTTCTTCACAGAATTTTAATGCAGGAAGGAACCCTAGAGAATGTCAAGCCTGAGGGTAGATTTACCAGAAGAAAAAAACCAAGAAACTTTTATTCAGATATTCAAAAGAAACTTCGAGCTAGCTTCCCCTCCTGGGAGAGACTTATAAAGGTCATTGATCCCAGATTTGAAGTATAATGTTATCCAGGAAGACTTGATGAGGCAGGAAGGAAGAGAGCCAGATTTACCCAGGTATTTTTTTTTAAGAAATTTATTTATTTATGTATTTATTTTATTTTTGGCTGCACTGGGTATTCACTGCTGCACGCCAGCTTTCTCTAGTTGGGGCGAGTGGGGGCTGCCCTTTGTTGCGGTGTGCAGGCTTCTCATTGCGGTGGCTTCCCTTGTTGCGGAGCATGGGCTCTAGGCATGCAGGCTTCATTAGTTGTGGCACGTGGGCTCAGTTGTTGTGGCTCGTAGTCTCAGTTGTTGTGGAGCACGGGCTTAGTTGCTCCGCGGCATGTGGGATCTTCCTGGACCAGGGCTCGAACCCGTGTCCCCTGCATTGGCAGGCAGATTCTTAACCAGTGCGCCACCAGGGAAGTCCCCTACCCAGGTATTTTTATTTTATTTTATTTTATTTTACTTTTTCCTTTGCGGTACGTGGGCCTCTCACTATTGTGGCCTCTCCTGTTGCGGAGCACAGTCTCCGGACACGCAGGCTCAGCGGCCATGGCTCACGGGCCCAGCCGCTCCGCGGCACGTGGGATCCTCCCGGACCAGGGCACGAACCCGTGTCCCCTGCATCGGCAGGCGGACTCTCAACCACTGCGCCACCAGGGAAGCCCAACCCAGGTATTTTTAATATAAAACAATGGAAAATATTAGTTTTATTAAATAACCAAGAGAAAAAAATGGTCTTTGAAAGTAATAAATGCAAGCCATGAAATATGTTTTCAAGCAACCCATGGTAATAATAATACTGACAGTTAACCCTTATCTAGCCCTTGCCAGGTGCCAGGTATTGCGCTGCGTGCTTTATGTTAACTCATTTAGTCCTTAGGAGGTAGGTGTTCTATTATTATCCACACTTTACAGATGAGGACACTGCAGAATAGAGAGATGAAATAACTTGTCCAAGGTTTTTTAAGTAGAAAGTGCTACAGCTGGTGCTCATAGCTTGGCAGTCTGGCTTCAGCATCTGCACTCTTCACCACTTACACGCACTGCCTTGAATTGACGGGCACTCTGTTATGGAGAAAATCTCAGTAAAGGACTAGAACAAGCATTTATTGAGGCCCTACTCAATTATTGAGCCAATTCTCACAACAACTCAAGGCAATCTGTTACCCAAGAAAATCTCAATAAAAGACTTCAGTGAGAATTCATTCAGCACCTATTGTGTGCCAGTTATTGGGTCAATTCTCATAAAATTTGAGGGGTAGTTTTCCTTATTCCTGTTTTACAAATGAGGAAACAGATTTAGAGAGGTGAAATAACTTGCCCAAGTTACAGCTGGTCAAGAAAGAGTGGACATGTGAAAAGGTGTCTGTTTGATTTCAAATTTGTGTCCCTTCCACTAAGAAGTACAGGCAATATCTAAATTTGTTTTGTTCTCAGATTTTTAGTTTTAAAAATACATAATTGTGTACAAAAATGAAACAGATCCACAGACAAAGAAAACAAACTTATGGTTACCAAAGGGGAAAGGGGGGGTAGGGTTAAATTAGGAGTTTGGAATTAACACATACATATTACTATATATATAAAATAGGTAGCCAACAAGGACCTACTGTATTGTATAGGGAACTCTACTCAATATCATGTAATAACCTATAATGGAAAAGAATCTAAAAAAGAGCATAAAACTGAATCACTTTGCTGTACACCTGAAACTAACACAATATTGTAAATTAACTATACTTCAATAAAAAAAGACAAACTTTACAAAAGAAAACAAAAAAATACATAATTATTAAATTTACCAGACTGCCCTGGTAGTACAGTGGTTAAGAATCCACCTGCCACTGGTGGTGGGAATGTAAATTGATACAGTCACTATGGAGAACAGTATGGAGGTTCCTGAAAAACCTAAAAGTAGAACTACCATATGACCCAGCAGTCCCACTACTGGGCATATACCCTGAGAAAACCATAATTCAAAAACAGTCATGTACCACAATGTTCATTGCAGCTCTATTTACAATAGCTGGGACATGGAAGCAATCTAAGTGTCCAGCGACAGATGAATGGATAAAGAAGATGTGACACATATATATATACAATGGAATATTACTCAGCAATAAAAAGGAATGAAATTGAGTTATTTTTAGTGAGGTGGATGGACCTAGAGTCTGTCACACAGAGTGAAGTAAGTCAGAAAGAGGAAAACAAATACCATATGCTAACACATATATATGGAATCTAAAAAAAAAAAAAAAAAAAAAAAAAACCGTTCTGAAGAACCTAGGGGCAGGACAGGAATAAAGACGCAGACATAGAGAATGGACTTGAGGACACGGGGAGGGGGAAGTGTAAGCTGGGACGAAGTGAGAGAGTGGCATGGACATATATACACTACCAAATGTAAAACAGATAGCTAGTGGGAAGCAGCCGCATAGCACAGGGAGATCAGCTCAGTGCTTTGTGACCACCTAGAGGGGTGGGATAGGGAGATTGGGAGGGAGACGCAAGAGGGAGGGGATATGGGGATGTATGTATCTGTATAGCTGATTCACTTTGTTATACAGCAGAAACTAACATACCACTGTAAAGCAATTATACTCCAATAAAGATGTTAAAAAAAAAAAAAAATCTGGGCTTCCCTGGTAGCGCAGTGGTTGAGAGTCCGCCTGCCGATGCAGGGGATGCTGGTTTGTGCCCTGGTCCGGGAAGATCCCACATGCCACGGAGTGGGTAGGCCTGTGAGCCATGGCCGCTGAGCCTGCGCGTCCGGAGCCTGTGCTCCACAACGGGAGAGGCCACAACAGTGAGAGGCCTGTGTACCGCAAAAAAAAAAAAAAAAGAAAAAGAATCTGCCTGCCAATTCAGGGGACACGGGTTCGAGCCCTGGTCCAGGAAGATCCCACATGCCGTGGAGCAACTAAGTCCATGTGCCACAACTACTGAGCCTGCGTGCCATAACTACAGAAGCCTGTGAGCCTAGAGCCCATGCTCTGCAACAAGAGAAGCCACTGCAATGAGAAGCCCGTGCACTGCAAAGAAGAGTAGCCTCCGCTTGCTGCAACTAAAGTCCGCACGCAGCAATGAAGACCCAATGCAGCCAATAAATAAATAAATAAATTTACCAGATGAAATTTTTATTGAACAATATAACAATAGTCAGTTAACACTAACTACTCTGTTTCAACCTACGATCGTAAGCACCTCTGCTTTGAAAGCAATAGCATGAAAAACAGCTGAAAGGATAAACAGTGCAATTCACATTCCCAAGATAATACCTGGTCATATCATACAAGCACCAGAGACACACATATAATTGTCCACCCTAACCTGAAGGACATTCTAGGAAGAGAGACTTTAAAAATAGAGCCCAGAGCCTGCTGTTTCAAATCAGCCCTTTGCCACTCTACTCTGATTAAGGCTTCTTGCTTGACCAGGGAGGAGCAGAAACTGAATTACAGACTTTAGCCTTCTCTGAAGGCCCCTCTTATGCCAAAAAGCAGCTGATTTATCCTTCAGATCTGTGTACTAAATGAATTCACCCAGATAAACAGATGGCCTGACCAGAGTGGCATTTCACAGCAACATGTGTTTGTTTGAATAACATGGTCATAAACCTTTCACTCTGGGTCTAAAATTAAATTGTGGCTTTTGGATGTTACCTGGGGTAACTCAGGAGAGAGCACTCAAATGTCAAATTTATGGTTTAGTTTCTTCAGTAAGTTCTAAATAATTTTTATAGTCATTTATAAGAAGAACTTAAAACATGTATACATTTTGTGTACATGTGTGTGGTGGTGGGGTATTGTACATAAAGATCCAAACTCTGTGATTCTGCGTACAGCTAAACAGACAGATTCACGCATGGGTTTGTGCCTCATCAGATGAAAAATATGCTTCACTACCATTTTGAGCCTGAAGTTTTACTTTCCAACGTAACAGCAGGCCAAGACTCTGGGATCTACTCTGCTGTAAAATTACTGATTGTCTCTGTATAATAAAAAATTAAGAGAAAGATAAAGAAAGAAACCTTCAGTTTGTACAGCAATTCTGCCCTAAATGACCATCTGATGTTACTCTTATTTTTTATTTTTTTGCTGTACGCGGGCCTCTCACTGTTGTGGCCTCTCCCGCTGCGGAGCACAAGCTCTGAACGCGCAGGCTCAGCGGCCATGGCTCACGGGCCCAGCCGCTCCGCGGCATGTGGGATCTTCCCGAACCGGGGCACGAACCCGTGTCCCCTGCATCAGCAGGCGGACTCTCAACCACTGCGCCACCAGGGAAGCCCTGATGTTACTCTTAACATCCTCTCAGAAGAGCCAAGGATGGTGTAGGCAGGATGACATATTTATCAAAGGTGGAATAGGATGCATAAGAGAGGAAACTGAGTCTGCAATGCAGTTCTGTACTGTTTTCTTCTCATATTTCATATTAACAGAGAATAACTGACTGATATTTTTGTCATACTAGAGTTATGTACTATTAGTTGAGATACTCTAATAAACCCCATCCTATTCTGTGTGTTTATCCAACTACTACCCACGAGAATACAAGAAACGGCCATTATTGTTTTAATGGTGTGAAGACATTATGGAGATTATTTTTTCGTTTCTATTCACTATTATGTTATACTTTTTAAATAAAATTTTATTTTGAGATAATTATAGTTTCACATGTAGTCAGAAGAAACAATGCAGAGGGTTCCCTGTATATCTTTCACCTAGTTTCCCCTAATAATAAAATCTTGAAAAAACTATAGTAAAATGTCACAAACAAGAAATTGACATTGATACAATTCATGAGCCGTATTCAGATTTCACCATTTTTACACGCACTCATTTTTGTGCGTGTGTGTGTGTGTATTTGTGTGTGTATTTAGCTCTACATAATTTTATTGCATGTATAGATTCATAGGACAACCACTATGGTCAAGATACAAAACAATTCCAGCATAAGGGTCCCTCTACTATCCTTCTATAGCCACAGCCATCTCCCTCCCTTTTCCCACTCACTAACCCCTCATAATCACTGATCTATTCTCTATCTCTATAGTTTTGTCATTCCAAGAATTCTATATAAATGGAATTGAATCATATAGTATCTAACATTTTGAGATTGGCTTTTAAACTCAGCATAATTCCCTTGAGATCTCTTCAAGTTGTATTTCATGGTGTAGATGTACTACACTTTTTTAACTCATTCATTCCATTGAAGGGAAAATGGTTAGGCAAGCTGGGTTTTTGTTTTTGTTTTCTTCCAGTTTGGGGCTATTATGAATAAAGCTGCTATGAACATGCATGTACAGTCTTTTGGGTGAACATAAGTTTTCATTTTTCTGGGATAAATGCCCAAGAGTGCAATTGCTGGGTTTTATGGTAAGCACATACTTAGTTTTGTAAGAGACCTCCATACTCTTTCCAGATTGGCTAGACCATTTTACATTCCAACCAGCAGTATGTTAGATTGTTCTTATCATAATAAAATGACATTCCACACATCTTTGATAGCCCAGATCAAGTTCTCAGTGACATCTTCCCTCCCTCATCATTTTTATCTATGCTTACCTCTCTCTATCTTACTGCTCATTAAGATTTGTAGTCTTCCAATTTTTAAATATTCCTCCTCATTCCAACTACGCTGAAAACTGAGTCCTAGGATTGCTGTTTTCCTTTGGCATTTCCCTTGCTGAGCTTTGTACAATAATTAGTAATCAGAAAATAGGTTTCTGAATGTTTAAAATCTTTTATTTTAAATTAATTAATTTTTGGCTGTGTTGGGTCTTTGTTGCTGCATGCGGGCTTTCTCTAGTTGCAGTGAGCTACCCTTCGCTGCGGTGCGCAGGCTTCTCATTGTGGTAGCTTCCCTTGTTGTGGAGCATGGGCTTTAGGCGTACGGGCTCTAGGCGTACGGGCTTCAGTAGCTGTGGCACGCAGGCTCAGTAGTTGTGGCACATGGGCTTAGTTGCTCCACGGCATGTGGGATCTTCCCGGACCAGGGCTCAAACTTGTGTCCCCTGCATTGGCTGGCGGATTCTTAACCTCTGAGCCACCAGGGAAGCCCTTAAATCTTTAAAGTTGAATAGATAAAAAGTAATATGAATCAATGAAATGTGTTGTAGTTTTCAAAAAATGACCAACTTTGTTTTCAGAAGTGAAGTTATCACACTTAGGTAAATTCTAGAACCATTGTTATTAAGCAACTTACTACAGATACAGCAAATATGTGCTTATTCTATTTTGTTCCCAAAATAACCTTGATACTTTCGCTATGAAGATGTTAAACCATTAGAGAAATATCAAAATATTGTATCAGATTTTTAATTAGAATGGCTTAAATTACTGGTTTTCATTGCCTCTCTCTGGGTATTTCTTGCCTAGCCATCCTGGCATTAGTTGACATAAGAGCAATGATATGCTGGTAAATGTTTAACAACAAGCTGTCTAGAAGGAAAAAAAATGCCATGATGTATAGCCTTTGACAATTTCCATGATGTAAAGACTCTGACCACGGCCAATTTCAAGCTACCATTTTTGACATCACCAAATGCAGATTCAGGAAGAGATGCTTACAATAGGCTCTAGTGAGCCAGTATGAGCTAGCTCCAGCACACCAGTGCTAGAGATATATTACATTTAATTCGGAAAATGTTTTACTATATATCAAATTCAAATGAGTCATCTGCACATGGGAGTTTTTCGGTGACTTAAATCTCCAAAACCTATTTTCTCACCAGTAACCTCTAATGTTTAATGCTTTCCTGGATTTAGCCTACTCTTCCCCCAGCTAACATCTATGCATCCTTTTTGTCGTGCTCAGATGCCTCTTTCTTAGTTTCCATGGACCAGCAGCCTCCATCCCGCCACACCCAACTTATCACAGGACCACATGTTGTATTTTCTCACCACAGTCCTGACTTTCCCTTCAGAGTACGACATACAACTTATGAATGTACGTTTCTTTTTGTTCCTCTTTGTCTGTACTAGACTGGACACCATGTGAAGGCAGGGACTGGGTCTATTTTGCCCCCTCTAGCCCCAGCAGCCCGATGAATGAATGGATAAATTCACCTCCTTCTGCACTGGGGTGGCCCTTCCTCTCTCACTTGGCCCATGAACTTTTCAGTCTGTTAAGATATCACAGGGGAAAAGAAGCTATTGCCTTTCCAGCCATCCTCATCTGTTAGAGGAGGTCACGGAGAGGACGTGACTGTCGGCTGATCCACGAGCTGGACCAGGGCAGTCGGAGGTCGCTCACCCCCGCCCCTGTCCTTGGAATGTACATTCTGCCCACCTTTTTCCACAGCTGGAGCCGTTTTCAAGGATGCAGCTTTGAGAGAGCAAGGTGGCGTTGAGACCATCTGGATGGTAGGTGTGACTGAACCCAGGTAAGGCCTTTGTGTAAACGTTTAAGAGTCTGGCCAGGGATGCAGAGATCTCCTCCTCCGTGTACGAGCGCCAGTTTCAGATTTCACCCGGGGGGAGACTTGCAAGGTTCCTAATCATCATCATCCCAAGTCGTACTCACATCAGCAAAACACTGTGCACTATCACCATTGGTTGGTGCAGAGGCTGTTACGGAGCAAAGCGCCCCTTGCCCAAAGCCACATGGAGGCCAGATACTGTGGAGGCCTTCCGCGAAAAGAAAAAGCTTTATTTCAGGGCGGTCAAGCAAGGAGACAGGAGGCAAGGCTCAACTCTGTCTCCCCATGGCAGAGTGACGTGGCTATTTAAGAGTCAGGGTTCTGGGACGAGGAAGAAAAAGGATGAGAGAGGCTGGTTCCAAAGTTTATTGACTAGCTGAACTCTTAACGCGCAGGCGCAATCAGGTTCCCTTAACGCGCAGGCGCAATCACAGGAGACCTGTGATTCAGGTCTCCGTGAGCCGCGTGTGCGAGTTTTAGGCGAGCGGGTATGAAACAGGTGGGGAAAATTTGGATTGTGTTGTCAAAAAGGTTACCCACTGGACAAGCAAGCTTATTCTAAGCAGACTCTGATCGGCCACATAGGTTCAATCCAGTTTTAGCCAGTTTTGTTGCGTTGTAAGCGGAGAGTTTTTTTTTTTTTTTTGCGGTACGCGGGCCTCTCACTGTTGTGGCCTCTCCCGTTGCGGAGTGCGCAGGCTCCGGACGCGCAGGCTCAGCGGCCATGGCTCACGGGCCCAGCCGCTCCGCGGCATGTGGGATCCTCCCGGACCGGGGCACAAACCCGTGTTCCCTGCATCGGCAGGCGGACTGACTCTCAGCCACTGCGCCACCAGGCAAGCCCCGGAGAGGTTTTTAACAAGCTGTTGCCTTATCTGCTGTTGTGTAAGACAAGCTCAAGAAATTCTGTTAGTCATCGGTTTCTGTTAACCCTGTGGGGCACGTCTCAAGGTAGGGGGAATTTATTTCTTTCATCAACATTTACCAACTTTTTTCTTTTCCTCTGTTTTTTTTTTTTTTTTTTTTTTTTTTGCGGTACGCGGGCCTCTCAGTGTTGTGGCTTCTCCCCTTGCGGAGCACAGGCTCCGGACGCGCAGGCTCAGTAGCCATGGCTCTTCAACTGGTTCATTCGGCCGTGCAAATGTTCTCACCACCCCATTACCCCCTTGCACTCTCTCTCTCTCTCGTCTTTATTAACAATCATGTATGATTGTTTTATCATTATAGAGGTAAAGGGGCATTAAATGGTTCTGTTTCTTCCTTCGTTTTTGTATCACTTGCAGAAATTGCAAAGCTAGAAAGATTTTCTTTGCTCTGTTTTCTCTCTTCCCACACTAGCTCTCTGAAAGCATGTTTTTGTTTTTTATTGTATATTCTATCATCTGGGACCTAGAACAGTGCCTGCTACACAGTAGGCATTCAGAACACATATGTTGAATGAGTGAATTTATTTCTGAATCATTTAGATAAATTAGGAGAGTATGCAGTTCATTCTAGAAAGAAGCCTGAGGACAGATGTTTTATACAATAATGATATTTAAATATTTTAAAAAGTAAACCAATCTGTGAATAGATAACTATTAGTTAGTTATAATTAATTTAGCAACTAAATAAATACTTGAAATAACTGTAAAGTTACCAAAAAAATTCAGTATATTATGGGTTGATCTTTGTCTTGTCCTATAACACCTCTCAGGCTCTGGGTTTTGAAAGTACCAATTTCCTGAAGTAACAGCTAGTTGATTTTTGTCTCAAAGATAATATTTTACATGTATGTGGCACTTTAGAGATTACAAAGCTGTTTCTTATATTGTCACACTTGATTATTATTCAAACTAAATGGAGAATTTCCCATGCTTTTAAGTCAGACTGTATGCTGTTGGATATAAAAGAAATAAATACTGTGTCAGAATATGCTAGTTAACTTGGAAGATCTGTTTCTCTTTCCTTAGAAATAAGAACACTACTTTTACACAGGGCACAGATCAGACATCTAAGAATCTATTTTTCTCAGCTCCCTTACAGCGCACTGTGAATATGTGGCTAAGTTTTTATCAATGAGATTTAAGTGACATTGTGAACAATTCCTCCCTTAAATGGAGAAGACATGCTCTTCTTCATCCTTTCCTACATCCAAATACCTGAAATGCATTTGTGATCGCTGGAGCTTTTTCAGTCATTTTAGACCAAGAGGGAAAAGGCCACAACCATGTCCATCTTATCCCCCGTTGTATTTTCTACACTTAGCACAAGACATAGCATATAGTAGCTATAAAATTTAATATTTACCAAATAAATGAATAAACATAATTTCCTTGATTATATTCCTTCCTGCCTTTATTTTCTTCTTGGAGAAGCTTTGGCCAGCTATATTCTAAGGAAGTAGTTATAATACTAGAGGTATTAAAGGTCCACGTTTGCACAGTCCTATGCCATGCCATAGATCATTTTTAGCCATTTACACAATTAACTAGGTTTTTTTAAAGCTATAGAATTATTTTGAAGTCCCCATTGTAGTTCTTGGGAGAGTTACTGCATATAAGGCTTTACCATGACATAAGGAGCTTGTGCAAGAGAATTTATATCAGCTAAGAGATCTATAAGGTTAGGACTAGATTCTCACAAATCTCCAACAGTTTCAATAAGATAAGTTGGGGAAAGTATGCAGGTGACCTAAGGAGACATTAAGTACAGTTGGAGCCAGAAGGTAAAGGAAGATTAATCTCTGGAGGGAACTGAGGTCTGCATTGGGGTGTGATTCAGGGTGGGCTTCTGTGTCCTGGGCTATTGCATATGCAGTAGCTTTTACCCTTAGAGTTCTTACAGGTGTCATTCCGTCACTGGTAATTCCTGTGATTCTATGACTAACTTTACTTAAAAACTACATTTTGATAGTAGCTGTCTCTGGTTGTCATTACATTATTGTTTTAAGATGTAAATTATATTAAAGCTTTTGGGAACAGATATCAATACATTATATGGTTATTATATTTCCAAATGATCATTTAGAATATCCTAAACTTACAAACTTCCAAAATTCCTTTAAAAATTGCTTGGTTAGTGTAGTATCAAAAAGATCTCAAGGCAATATTTATACAAAGTAATAGCATATCTTTCCTACTTTACTGGTTTGAAAGATAAGAGTTCAGCGACGTGCCGTAAATTGCTTAAAACATTATACATACCCAGTCTTACTGGATCCCAGGTGGACTCATTGCCTCATCTTTATAAAGGATGGATTTTTTTTGACATGTGTTTAATGGTGGTATTTTTTGTAGTAGCTAATGCTGAGATTTCAGGAGAGAAATTTGGTGCTGGCAATATATTTACTATACTTCTGGCACATAAACCAAAAGCTATTAGACTTTAATGGTTTTTTTCCCTAAACTTTTTATAGCCTTTCATTTTTAATCGCTGCCAATCTGCTGATTTTATTTTAAGTAGATACTTCAAGACTGTGCTTTGTCAAAACAGACAGATGTATCATTAAATTCCCTCCCAAATTACACATTAGGCAATGTCTTTGTTCATGTGCTACTGAGGTATTTGAATTTGTTATAATCTGGAGAAGAAAGAAGGCCAGAGAGGTGATTGACAGAGCAAAGAGCTCTGTAATTTAAAATTGATTGTTCTGATTGCAGATGACTTTGTGAAATGCATATTAGCCAAAGTGGGGGTGATAACAGCTTTATGTGCTCATGTTGGCAGGTCACTGTGGCACTGTTTTGCTGCAAGAGGCTAGTGGAAGAGGCCACACCAGAAGTCTCTGGAGTTGCTTTCCTGTCTATTAATCATCTCTTGATAGAAACGGGTGAGGGATAATTTGGGTAATTCTCAAATGTGCCTTTTCAATTGGGTTATGTAGTAACTTCCTGTTAGTGCTGTAACAAATTACCATAAACAAAGAGGTTTAAAACAACACAAAATTTAGTTTCTTACAGTTCTGGAAGTCAGAGTCTGAAGTGGGTCTTACTGGGCTAAAAGTAAGGTGTCAGTAGAGCTGCATTCCCTATGGAGGCTTTAGGGAAGAATTTGTTTCCTTGCCTTTTCTGGTTTCTAACGGCTGTTTGCCTTCCTTGGCTTGTGGCCCTTTCTCCATCTTCAAAGCCAGCAGTGTAGCATCTTCAAACTTTCTCTTACTCTGACCTTCCTGCCTTGTGATCACATTGAACCCACAAGAAAACACAGAATAATCTCCCCATCACAAGGTCCTTAAGTTCATCACATCTGTAAAGTCCTTTTTGCTATGTAAGGAGACATTTTCACAAGTCCCAGGGATTAGAACATAGACATCTTTACAGAGGCCATTATTCTGCCTTCCACAGATTATTTAAATCTAATAATGCATATTAAGGGACTTCTGTATGTAAGCCCCTTTTCTACAGCTGAGAGCCCCTGATAGACTTCCATAGTTGTTCCTGGACCACACTGTCTGGAAAGCCATCTTTTTACCAAATGAGTCTAGTTAATGGTTTTAGTAAAGGAAAAGAAGTAGAGATTTTCTTGAGAAGAGGGGCATACCTTCCAATAAGGGGAGCATCTAAGTAAATTGAAGCTCCATGAGAACGACATGCATATCGTTGCCCATTGCCCCCACCCCATGATACACAGGACAGCGATACCACATCCTTGTTTTCAGTGACCTTTTTTTTTCTCATCCCATGAAGAAAATTTGAATCCATAATCTCAGAATTGGGTGAGAAAATGTTCCGTGAAAGGATATCTGGTATACCATGGTTATCATGTTTATGGTTCACCTGCGTCAAAGATTGAGGTTAAAAAGACAATTTGGTGATCTTCAGATAAAGCATCTCTAGATGGGAAAATGTGAAAACTAGCACTGGAAGCCCTCATAATGGGGATGATGGAAAAATTCCATCAACTCTGGCAGCTGCTGTGTTCTGAGAATGTTGTGGTTTACCGAGTTGTGTGAAATGACTGTGCCTCTCAGAGTAAACAAAGCTACTGAGGAGAATCTAGCTGGTTCGAATGACAGAATGACAGAAGAAATGCAAGCCCTGCATTTTATGTGCAGCCTGTCATTGGAGAAGCCTTTGCATCGTTATTAGCAAGCTGTACTAAATCCTGAAAACGTGCTGTTTCTAAAACTGTCCCCACTTTGGGGACTAAATGTTCTTTCTGTTCCTTTTACTGCCTCCAGCTACATTTAAACGTCCCTTTAGTACCTGAAGTTTGTCCTGTGTTGGCCACTTTGGTTTTTGCTGAGCTGAGCAATACTCTGTTGGGTTTTGGAGGCTCCTCAATCATTTGCTTACTGGAGCGCCCTTGTGGCCACTGAATGAGGTTTTCTCTTTACCCACCAGGAAAAGATAGACATTTTTACATTTCTTTCCAGTTTCTTGGGACCTGAAACCCAAAGATGGATCTGTGCGGGCCTCCCTGTGCGTTGCCATCACCAGAGTCATCTTAACTTTCTCTCTGGGGACAGATTCAGATACCTGATGCCAACATGGGGGGCAGACAGGAGTCGATGTTCTACTTTTAAGGTAGTTTTGTCTCTGCTTTTTCTTTTCTCATGTCAAGTTAAGAAAAGGAATTGATGTTTATTTTCAGAGCCTCCTTTTTCTCCATGTAAAGTCTTGATCATTAATGTTCAAAACTTTAAAAATTTATTCTTCTACTCTTCCAACCTTCATTTGTTGACGGTCTACTACATACAAAGTACTGTGCTTAGAATTCATGAGGATTCTATATGAGTCCAAAGGGATAAGCAGAGAACGGAGAGAGTACAGGTTCTCGCTGAGATTCTAGACCTGGGTTTGTTATGATGTCACCAACACGTTGTGACCTTGAATAAATCCTTTCCTCTTAGGAATTCTGTCTCCTCCTCTGTGAAAGGGGTTGGTGCCGGTTGATCTCCAAGGCCGCGCAGCTGTGTGTTCAGATGAGTGTAAGGCCAGGAGTGCAGCTCTCCTTACCTGCCCTGTTTCCACTAGTGAAGGGGAAATCTTAGGGAAAGGCAGGATGGCAAGATTCCTTCCAAAAGATGACACTTTAAGGGGAACACTCCCTTTCCCATTCCAGGACAAAAACTTTCCCCCTCTTAGTGTATATAATGCCAGGAATCATAGACAAAATCTGTTTAAAGTAAACCCAAGGCAAACAAACAAATAAAATGCTTAGTTATTGCAAAAACAGGATGGTAGCAATTTTTAGAGAATTAACCAACTTGTTTTTAAATTAAAAAGGTAGCCCATACTAAAAAATTTAGAAAATAATAAAAAGCACAGAGGGGAGGGATAAAATGTAGCAATAATCCCACTGTTCAGAGATACTCATTGTTAGCGTTTTAGTGTGCTTCCTTAGAGCCTTACAGTTCTTTGTAGTCCTGACATAGAGTGGATGTTTGTGTCCCCCCAAGATTATATGTTGAAGCCTAACCCCAGTGTGATGGTATTAGGAGGTAAAGCCTTTGGAGGTGATTAGGTCATGAGGGCAGAGTTCTCATGAATGAGATTAGTATCCTTACAAAAGAAAACCCACAGAGCTTCCCCGACCCACTGTGTGAGGACACGGTAAGAGGATAGCCATTTATGAACTGGGAAGCTGGCCCTCACTAAGCGCCAAGTCTGCCAGTGCCTTCATCTTGAACTTCCCAGTCTCCAGAATTGTGAGAAGTAAATTCCTATTGTTTTTAAGCCACCCAGTCTATGATTATCTGTTATAGCAACTCAAATGGACGAAGACGAGTCCCAATTAAAATTAAGAATGTGTTCCCTATAATACATCTTTTTTTTTATATAACACTATATTTTCAATAGCTATAAAATAATATACATCTATTGTTATAATTTTGGAAATTACTTAATAATTATTATTTAATAATTATTAAATTACTTAATAATATAAGGAAGAAAAAATGAACACCTTAAACTTCATCTTAATTCTTGGATAGTGGTGATTTTTTGTCTCTCTCACTTTCTGCTTCATGCTTTATTTTTCTCAAAGATCTCATTTGAGTCTCGGTACTATTCTCAGACAGCATTGTTTCTTCTTAAGCACAGGTAGAACAGCGTGTGATTCCTGCCCTGTGGACACTTCCCTTGGCTGGCACAGTGATTAACCTGGCGTCAATTACACTAAGTGCTATTTAAGGAGGGAGGACATGCAACCTGGAAGTTAAACCATTAGCACTAAATTAAGGCCATTGTGAAACAGGCAAGACATCTTTTAGATACAGATACGCTTTGTTCTCTTTCTGCTGGACACAGAGATTTGGTGATTTCATCCAAGTTAAGCTGAGTTGGTCAGGTGGATATTTGAAGAAACATGGTTACTAGGACCACCTTTCCTTGCAGGAGAAGTGTCTTCTGCTTTGCACTAAGGCGGTGGGTGCCGTGCTGTTCAGGGTTCACAGAGAATTCACTCCCTCCCTGCAAAAACACACTTATGGTGCATATTATTTGTACTCTGTATTAAGCTTTGTGTGTGTGTATGTGTGTATGTATCTGTGTATGAATGTGTGCCCACAAACACAGGTGACAATTCATAGACACCTAGGCATTTTTAGGTGCAGAAACAAGTTATAAGTAGTATAGAAGGAATTTATAAAGGGATTTGAAGTCAGAATGCTTTTTTTTGGTAGTTTATATGTGCATTAATCTGGCTAATTGTGATTATTTTCTTATATGGAAGGTTTTAATATGTCACACAATTTACAGTAGCCATTTATTATTATTTTTTGAGGGCCTACCATGTGTCAGGCATCTACTAAGCATTGGAGCTGTAGGAGTGAATAGACAAATTCTCTGCTCTCTCAGAATTTATGGTCCAGTGAATGGAGGCAAAGAAAAAAGCAAACAAATAAATTAAATAGATGTTAATAGCTGCTTGGAAGAGACAAAAAAGCAAGGAGAGACAATAAAGCAGGGGCATAGGGAGTATGTATGAATGTTGCTGGGTGTTGGTGCAGAAGGGTTAGAGGGTGGCTATTTTAAATAGTGTCAGGGGGCTTCCCTGGTGGTGCAGTGGTTAAGAATCCACCTGCCAATGCAGGGGACAAAGGTTTGAGCCCTGGTCCAGGAAGATCCTACATGCGGCGGAGCAGCTAAGCTGGTGCGCCACAACTACTGAGCCTGCTCTTTAGAGCCCGCTAGCCACAACTACTGAAGCCCGCACGCCTAGAGCCTGTGCTCCACAATGAGAAGCCACTGCAATGAGAAGCCCACACACCGCAGCGAAGAGTAGCCCCCACTCGCCGCAACTAGAGAAAGCCTGCGTGCCGTAATGAAGACCCAACGCAGCCAAAAATAAATAAATAAAATAAGTAGTGTCAGGGAAGGCCTGACCATATATGGGACGAATCCTGCAGATCATAAATGTGAGTGATAAGGAGGCATGTGAGTGGAGACCTGCAGCACATGAGGAAGGGAGTCATGCAGCCATCTGGAGGAGAGTGATGTAGGCAGAAGGGTCATCATGTGCAAAGGTCCTGAGGCAGATACACGCTTGACGTATTTGAGGAAGAGCAAAGAGGCCTGTATGGCTAGATTAGGGGAAGTGAGGAAAATAATGGTAAGAGGTGAGATCAGAGAGGAATCACGGTTCTCAACTTTAGTAAGCATTTCTCTTAGATGCTGTGTGCATATCATTTCACTCATACTTTGACCCAGTGTGCTTTGATTCCTGGGGGAAATCATACAAGGTGACGTCCAGCCAAATGGACTGGTGGTCGTTTGCTCTCCTGTTTTGGTAATCTGAGAGGGTGTATTGGTGTATTCAGTTTCCATTGCTGCAAAACAAATGACCACAAATTTGGTGGCTTAAGACAATGCCATTTATCACCTATAATTTCTGTGGGTCACAAGTCCAGGCATAGATTAACTGGATCCTCTGCTCATGGTCTCACAAGCCAAATTCAAGGTGTTGACTGGTCTAGGTTCTTATTTGGAGACTCTGGGGAAGAATCCGATCACGAGCTCATTCAGGTGGCTGGCCACATTTTGTTCCTTGCAGTTGGAGGACTGAGGTCTTTATTTCCTTGCTGACTATCACCCAGTCTCAGTTTCTAGAGTCCGCTGCAGTTCCCTGCCACACGGCACCCTCTGTCTTCAAAGCCAGCAATGGAGAATCTTCCTCACATCAGATCCCTCTCATAGTTCTAATCTCTCACGTCAAGAAGGGCCCAGTCTCTTTTAAGGATTCATCTGATTAAATCAGGCCGGTCAAGGGTAATCTCCCTATCTTAGAGTCAACTGATTAGGGAATTAATTACATCTGCAAAATCCTTTCATCGCAGCACCTAGATTAGCATTTGATTGAATTACTGGGAGAAGTTGTACGGGTGTACATACACCAAGGGGCAGGAATACTTTCTACCATCTTAGATTTCTGCCTACCAAAGTGGGGGAACCTACAACTAGAATAGACTGTATGTAGGAGGGGAATGTTTGTGGCTAAATGTCCTTAGGCACACTCAGACCCAAGTCATCCACATTTATGTTGGAAATGGGTGAAGTGGGTGAGGTTGAGGAGGAGGGGCATTTTACAGGTGCTGACTTGGAATCACCACGGCTGAAGGTGTGAGGAGTGGGGGCAGGAAGCTGGCATTTGTTGAGTTTGATTGTGTGCCCCCTGATGGAGGGTGTGAACACTGGCATAAATAGGGAAGGGCAAGAGGCGGTAAGGGGTAGGGGCTGCATAGGGAGACTGAAGATTAGGGATCAGAAATACAGAATTATGAGTAGCCTCGACAGTGAGTTTTATCTGCAGGGGCTATCTGGTTCGAGCATATGAGGAAAGTGAAGTTCAAAGAATAACATTTGAGGAGAGGTGTGGCCAGAATGACAGGCCAAGCCTCCTGTAGGTCTGCTAATGCTGGTCAGAGTGTGGTCCATGAATTGATAATGTCAGCATCACCCGGGAGCTTCTTAGACATGAAGAATCTTAGGTCCCACCTCAGACTTTCTGAATCAGAATCTGCGTTTTATCAAGATCCCCAGGCGACTCTGTGTGCGTTAAATTTCGAGAAGCGCTGCTCTACCCTGTTGGCCCGAGGAGGAGACCTTTTGTCTAGACTTCTCAGTAATCTGGCAAATGTTCTGCAGCCAAGGCAACCCCCGAGTCTCCAATAAACCAGGACAGTTGGTCCTCCAGCCTTCTGTCATCAAAGGCACAGTTAGTTATAACTATAAACACCTGCTAGATGTCACTGCTCTGGCCCTGTGCCACCGTCTCCGGTCCTCCCGCTGTCACCCAGGGATTATGTCACTCCTAGAAAGTAATTTGAGATCCTGTGGGCTGATAGAACTTCTTACAAATATCCAGCCAGAATAATGACCATGGCTGTCATAGACTCACTGAGTGCCTGTCGGGGACGAGAACTCGTGAGGCAGGACTCAGTCTGCCCAAGTCAATCTAGCAGAAAGGTTCTCCCTGGGAAGCCAAACGCTCTGAGGGTGGCCCCGTGGGAGCCGGCTGGACTGGCTGGAGCCATCAATCTTGTGAGCTGCTTCTCTAGCTCTTTAGAAATAATGAGTCTGTCCTGTGACTAAATGGCTTGAAGTTATCAAGCTGAGTGCCAGCTGAGGGCCTTCCCTGCTCAACAAACCTGCCAGCAGCCTCCACTCAAAACCCCTCAAACAAGATGAATGGCCAGGCTACTTTGGAACTTCACCGAAGCTCCTCCCTCTTCCAGGATGACATGTCAGGCGTCTGCTATGCTGAGATAATGACAGAAACAGTTGTGGATTAATGGTGGTAGACTGTGGGCCAACTACAGTACTGAGTATTTGACTGTGTCTTCCCTTGGAAGCCTCACAACAGTTCTAGGCAATAGTTTATTTCACAGATGGGGAAACCGGAGTTCAAAAAGGAAAATAACTCAGAGAGCAAGTAGCAGGCCCAGCATTCTCACCTGGCTCTTTCTGACCCCCAGTACGTGTTCTTAACATCGCTCTAATCTGAATTTGCCTTCGCGATCCTTTACCCACTGCAGAAACATTCCACACAGGGGCACATGCTCCGGCAGAGGGGCATTTGTAAGCGTCGCATCAGAGCACAGCCCAGCCCACCGAACCTTCAAAGTTTCTCTCTCCTAGAGGAGGCAATGAATAGGAAATTTATTTCAAAATTGGAAAGATCTATAATCATCTGTGTTCCTAGTACCCGGTCCACAGCTGTGTGTGGGCATGCTACGTTTGGTAAATACAAGAACGACAATATCCAGCATTTTATGATATGTTATAGTTTACTCCCACATACCATCTTCAGTTGTCTTCACAATTATCTGTTGTATACATAGAAGAGATGTTATTTCTACTGTTAAGGAAACTCAGGCTGAAAAGTGAAACTGGACTTGCCCGAAGTCATACAGCTAAGATACGGGTGAAAAACTCAACCCTGTGTGTCCTGACTCCCCGTTCTGTGCTCATTCCATGAGACCACAACTGTGGTGACAAATACAACTACACTTGGCATTGTGTCCTGATCACAGCTCACTGTCTTGGAGGAAAGTACTACTGGGCGATAGAACCCGTGATAGTTGGCATAATACATGACAGACTCAAGTGGTCTTTGAACCTATGAGTTCTATCTGGATGACAGCATTTAGAGCTTATAAGGTGTGTTCACAGGAATTATCTAGTCATATGCACCCATCTTGTGAGGGACATAGGGCAACACTGAAGCCAATCACCACAGGTGGCTGTCAATCACTTGAAATGTGGCAGCCCAGATTGAGATGTAAATGTAAAATACACACTGAGTTTCAAGGACAGAGTAGGAAAGAAAATGTAGAACATCTCTTTGATAAGTTCTTATATTGACTACATTTGACGCAATTACATTTTGTCTGTGTTGGGTTAAATAAAATATAGTGTTAAAATTATTTCCACCTGTTTCTTTTTACTTTTTAATGTGGCCACTAGAAAATGTACAATCACCTATGCAGCTTGCCTTTACATCTCTTGGACTTGCCTAAAGTCCACAGTAAGGTGATATCACAGTGAAGAGTAAAAGAAGTCCCACAGCCCTCTTTCCAGTTTGAACCCTTAAGAGAGCAGTACCTTTAGTGAGTGATTAACTCTGCACGGCTGAAAACGTGGGACCCTGTGGAGCAGCGCCTCTCAAATTTCATTTGCAGACAGAACACGCGCAGTTCTTGTTAAAATGCACATTCTGGTTCAGTAGGTCTGAGGGTGGGACCTGAGGTTCTTTATTCATAATGAGCTCGCAGGTGATGCTGATGCTGTGGTCCATGCTCCTGCTTTGAAAAGCAAGAACCTCTAGATGAGCAGAAACCACATTTCTGCACAGGGGGCTTTCATTGCTTCTCAAGTCATGCCATGAACACAATAACTGAGGCCAAGAATACCCTGGTGCTGAACACACCCATTCAACCTGTGTCAGGCACTGAAGTAGCTGAGGGCAACAAGCTTGTGTATGGATTTCAAATATGTGATGCCCAGAGCCACGGGAGGAGTGAAAGGGGTGTGGTGTGCATTGTGCGTGCGTGTGTAGTTGGGGGGTGGACAGGAGGAGCTTGACCAGGTGAGCTGTTAGAGCCAGGAGTGCCTTTTCAAAATTTGGGTGGTTTGTGTGTTAACAGCCCTTTGAATTCTGCTGTACAATTTTCATGTCTACATAGAGCTAGAAGTTTTTTTTTTTTTTTAAATGACTATATGATATTTTCCTAAATGAGGCTTTAGGTGAGAAGCTTATTGGGGAAAAGTTTTGGTTGAACCAGACAGCAAATAGAAGCTGTAATAACCTCTCTCATCCTTTTAGTTAAAAATGTTTCTAAAGTCAGGCTGGAATTCCTCTTGTGTTAGTCCTAGTGAAGTTCAGTTAATGAAACTCAGATATTTTCTCTCCTTTGTTTCCCAGTGTTTTGTTGGGAATTTTTCTTACTCACAGCCCCTGAGTATTACCTGAGACAGTCTAATTCTCCTTTCCCTTTCCTTTTTTTTCCCCTTTCCTCCCCCGTCCCCTCCTCTCCCCTTCTTATCATTTCCTTGCCATCTCCTTTGGCTTTCAGCTGCTTGTCTCAGGGGCTTGTTTTTGTGCTGGAGGCTTGGGCTTGGACGAGGCTGTCTTAGCGCAGTATCTGTGTGCAGCCCTTAAGACCTGAAGTGCGCTCCTTGGAGCAGAATGCCTCTGTCTTGATGTCTTCCTCAGGTGGTGGGTCTGGAGTGCAGCTGCGGGAGCTCTCATGTTCTCGTTGTGCTGGGGCCCCCTCCATGAGACATTCTCCAGTATCAAGTGGGCATTCTTTCCGGGGAAACCATTTCAGCCAAATTACGTACACCTTTCTCTCTTAGCATTGTTATTGTTATTTTTTAGCCTCTTGCCTCTCCTTAAATCCAACATTATCGTGTAGCCATCTGGGGAACTAAGCCTTTATTTTGCAATTTGCAGAAAATTCTGGTAAGAGCTTGGTGTAGAGCTCGTAATCACTTTATAACCCAGGTTGTTAGGATGGCAAAAACTGGTGTTTGCAAACCAAAGCCAAGAAGCCAGTAGATTATATCTGAGGAGTAGTTGGCCAGTGGGAAGTACAGTGCAGGTGGCTTTCGAGAATAGAATGCTGTGCCTGTGTTTTCTCATGCTTTATGTTTTAATATACTTTATTTTTTAGAGCAGTTTTAGGTCCACAACAATATTGAACAGAAGGTTCTGAGATTTCCATTTACCGCCCTGTATTTACACATACAGAGCCTTCCCCATCATCAACATCCCCCACCAGAGTAGCACGTTTTTGCAATTGATGAACCTACATTGATACATATTTTACTATCCAAAGTCTGGAATTTATCTTAGGTTTCACTCTTGGTGCTGTGTATTCTATGGGTGTGAAAAAATATACACAGATGTGTATCCACCATTATAGTATCGTACAGAATATTTTCACTGCCCTAAAAATCTTCTCTGCTCCGCCTATTCACCCCTCCTTCCCCACAACCCCTGGCAATCCATTGATCTTTTGACCATCTCTGTAGTTTTGCTATTTCCAGATCTCATGTAGTTGGAATCATACAGATTATTATTTTCAGATTAGCTTCTTTCGCTTAGTAATAGGCATTTAAGGTTCCTTCGTGTCTTTTTCTGCCTTGATTGGCATTTCTTTTTAATGCCAAATAATATTTCATTGGCTGGATATGTCATAGTTTATCCTTTGACCTACTGTACAGCATCTTGGTGGTTTCCAAGTTTTGGCAGTTATGAATAAACATCTGTGTGCAGATTTTGGTGTGGACGTAAGTTTTCAACTCCTTTGGGTAAGTACTAAAGAGTGTGATCGCTGGATCGTGTATGTTTGGTTTTGTAAGAAATGACCAAACTGTCTTCCAAAGTGGCTGTACCGTTTTGCATTCCCATCAGCAGTGAAGGAGAGTTCCTGTCGCTCCACATTCTTGCCAGAATTTGGTCATTGTCAGGATTCTGGATTTCGTCCATTCGAATAGGTGTAGTAGTATCTTCTTATTGTTTTAATTTGAATTTCCCTGATGGCATATGATGTGAAGTTTTCTTTGTTTTCTCCTTAGTATGAAAGCAATACATGCTCGAAACTATCCAGCAGTTTCCCATCTCATTCTATGCTTTTATCACTCAGATGAGGATGTGGCTTGCCGGGGCTTAGTCTGGGTCAAGGACCCAGAGATGTCAATATTTGCGAACATTCTTTAATCAGAAGCATATAGATTGTGTATCAGTCAGGGTTTGGTCAGTAAAACAGAAGCTACCCCAGGTATCTGAAGGAGGAAAAGGTTGAATAAATGGTACTGGAGTCAGCATAATTGGAAGGCCTTAGGTTGGAAGGCTGGGGGTGGGGGGAGGGTAAAGGGAAGCAAGATTTCTGTCTAGCAACCAGGAAGAACAGGCTTACAAGAAGCCCTCACTGTGGCTTTAGCTGACCTCCACATGGAAAAGTGGGTGGCTCTCGGGAGGATGCCTGATAGCCTCACGTAAAATCCTTGCCACGTCTGTCATCTGCTGATACACACCCACGTCCTGGTCTGCAGCTGCCACTTAGAGCACAACTGGCTCTTCTTCTCTTCTGCCTCAAAGTCTCAAGCAAATGCTTTTCACTGGCTGAATCTAACTGGGTCTACTGGCAAGGGAGCCTGGGAACCGTGGGTTTTGAGCTTCTCATCCCCACAGTACAGAGGAGAGCTTAGAAAGGTTGGAAAGGTGTGCTTTTCAACAACAATAGCCAGTGTGGACTGTGCATTCGTTGATTAGGGAATTCCTGCCAATCATAAGCCGCCTGACATATGGCAACAGCAAATTTTAAAATCTGAACCTAGGGTAGCTAGTGGGTGTCCTGGCTCATGTCACTAGAACCACCCTACAGGCTTCTTCTTTGTCCCACGTAGCATTTCCAAATGTGCCTCTGGAATGAGTGTCTGGGAGCGTGCCAGACACGGGATTCCCTTCTCCTCAGAGTGCAGTGCATTTGTTTTTCCTTCACTGGAAAACCCAAGAAACTCTTCCCTCCAACCTCTTACACTATCCCTTTCTCTCAGATGTACCCCACCCACACACACACACACCTGACAGGTGCTCTGGGAATAACCTTGGCTCCACTTGCTTGCAGGTGTGCCTGCAGCCAATGGGCCAGTGGCCCCAAGCATCCAGGTCTCAGTGTTTCCCTGACCATCCAGACAGGCTGAGATGGGAGGGAAGCAAGGAGTGCTGAGCCGGAGGGAAGCCTTGATAATACTCCACGGAGGTCAGAGCAGGCAGAGTAAGTATTGTCCTGACTTCTGCATTAGAGCAGAAATGAGGCAGAACAGCTTGCCGGTGATGGCGTGGTTGCCGTGGTGCTTGTGACCTCTCCTGGTGAGTCAGCAGCAGCCCTGCCAGGAATAGATCTTTGGACAATGGCTCCTATTCCATTTTGCTCAGACAGCTTGGAGACTTTGGTCTCAGCTAGTTTGGGACACATCCTGCAAACCAGTGTTCAAAAACGGAACCAGCATCATCTATGAATTGCTCTCAGGCCTGTTTCATTGTCCTATTATATTATGTAATGTTGAAAGGCCTTCAGACAGATACAGTCATATAGTTGGCTGGAGATTGTGAAGGCAGGCCAGTGAAAGGAAGTCTCATGTCCTCCTGGGTCATAGGAACATGAAGATGGTGGCACTCCTGTTAGCCTAGAGTAGTCCAGTAACAGCTCAGAGCATCAGTGCGTCATACTTCTCTTCCAAGAGACAACGTGCTTCCCTTCTCTCCTAGTGACCCCATTAACTTGCACTTCCCCATTTGACATCATGATTGGTCACTGAGAAGTACCCTAAGATACCCAAAGCCATGGTCTTGAATTTTATGTAGGGTGTCAAATTCTTTCTCTCACCACAAAAACTGTAGAGCTCTTTGGATGCATCTCTTCGTTAGATGTTTGACTCTTCGGAATACTATTCACTGTAAGGAAAACAGAAATTTCACAGGCAAATATGTAATACTCTTTCACACCCCCATGATTGCTAGCAACACAATCTAAGGACTTCACCGAAAAAATGCTCCTTCCATCTGTGGCCTGTTGATTCAGGAACTGACTTCAGTTCCTTTATTATGTCCCCTTGGAGATTGCAGAATCACTTATTTTATGCTCTGTGCTGTACACCGTTCCTCTCTTGATGTCTGGGGACCCTTCCCTCCACATCGAGGCTGTCCTGCTCCACAAACACCAGCCTCCCTATCTCCTCCACCCGCACCCCACAGACTCCTTCCCTGTGCTTCCAAATAATGCACAAACCACTTTGATTGGGATGTGGTCTTTGAATATCCTGCTAATAGTTATCCTCTATATTTTAACCTCAAGGCTTCTCAACTAAGTGATCTCTACTTATGAGTGCATTTCCTAACTCTTCCCACTGTTCTTTATTCCTTGAAATCTAGTTTTTGCACTTGCAATTTGCCTAAAACATCATTTATTTATTTATTTATTTTTTGAGAGACACACATTTTCACTATCACAGGATATTCCTTTAGAGCCATTTCAGACCATATGCTCTTAAATAATAATTCTGCATTTCTAAAGAATTCTGTACCGACAGCACTGATTCAGAAGCACAGACACATTTTATTCAAGATAGCTGATGAAAAAGGCTCTATCGTCAGGTAATCCAGCCTGCAACAACAATATGTGTTCAGCTAGCAATATGTTCAGAGTCCACCCCGATGGTATGTTTGAATTCCAACTCCCTGCCCCTCTCAAAAGCCTAGTCTTCATACACTGCCAGCCTGTATTCTCCTTACAGTCTAATGGGACTATGTTTCATTGTCAAACAAATACTACAAACTACGTCAGCATTTATTCTTAAACATCTCTATGGGCTACCCTGTTTCCAAACTCAGTACTTTTTCTCTATATCATCTCTGACATATTTGCTCAAGTCAGCTATCCTGATGCTTAGCTGTAGCTGCGTAACAAACCAGCCCCAAACTCGATGTAAAACAACCATCAGACATTATTGCTCACACATTTTGCAGGCTGTTAGGGATTTGGCTGATAGAGGATGGATTTGGCTGGTGGCTCTTGCTTCAGGCTGTGGCTGCTGGAGTAGCTCTGCTGTACACTATGGTCAGCCAAGGAGGCTCTTCCCCACATTTCTCCCATCCTCTTCCCATGATCAGTGAGCAGGCTGGGGCATGTTCTTCTCACGGTAATGGCAGAGACACAAGAAGCTGAGTGGAAACATGGAAAACTTCTTAGAGCCTAGGCTTGGAGCTGCCACCTTGTCACATGTTCCCACACACTGTTGGTCAGAACAGGTCGTATGGGTAAACTCAAAGTCTGGGGCAGAAAGGTACATTCATCTCTGATGAGCCCGTGGCAAAGGTTGGATGCAGGGAATTGAAGCCAACCATTCAGGGTATCACACCTGAGACCATCTCTTACTCTGGCTTTTGTGACTCTACACTCTTCTGAGACTCTTACAATGTTTCCAGTGACCTTTCACTGGATCCTCTAATTACGTAACTATGGATTTTCAGCAGTACTCTTGTTTCTTGTACTATGCTCTTCTCTTCATTAATAATACCTTTAAATTCAGTTATTACCTCAATGGTGAAGTACCCTTCAGATATGTATTTCAAGCCCAATTTTCTCACTAGTTTTAGTTTCTTTCCTCTACTGAGATTTTAGTTTGTGTAATTCACTGTCATCTTAGGTTCAACAATTCTAAAAAGAATTTATCATCTTTCACCTAAAAGCATCTTTTCCCGTTACTTTCTTGTTTTTCAAGTATTTATTTATTTATTTATTTGTGCCTGGTCTTAGTTGCGGCACGTGGGCTCCTTAGTTGCAGCTCGTGGATTCCTTAGTTGCATCTCACGGGCTCCTTTGTTGTGGCATGCCAACTCTTAGTTGTGGCATGCATGTGGGATCTAGTTCCCTGACCAGGGATCGAACCCAGGCCCCCTGTATTGGGAGCATGGGGTCTTAACCACTGCACCACCAGGGAAGTCTCCCCCTTACTTTCTTTTGACCCTTGTCAGTGGGACCACCATTACACTTTGGAGTTGTCATTTTTTCTTCTATATTCTTCACACTCCATATCATGGACCACACTAGGTCTTAACCAATTTTCTTAAGAAATGGTTCTCCTATCTTCCTACGATGGCTTCTGTTTTCCTTACCCTCTCCCCACGAGTCAAGTTCTATACCCATCTTGTAAGGGTCAACACATGGTCAAGCTTTCTGTGAAGCCACCTTCTCTGATATCTCTAGATTTCTTTGGTTTTCTTTGCTTTTGAACTTCAAAACAATTTCTAATCTGTGCTACAAAAGTTATCAACTTTGTCAATTATCAGTTCAGCGATAGCTGGCATAATTTGATTTCTTCAGTTTGTATATATCTACTCTCTCCAAATAGACTGCAACCCAAGGAGACAATGTGTTGCATTGAGGGAGTACAGGATTTAGAGTCAGGCAAACCTGGTTCGAGTCATATTTGGCTTCTTATTACCTATAAGCCTTGAGAAAATTACCTCTCTCATCTACAAAAAATGGGTTATTTACACTAAAGAATCTTGGGAAGGAATGTAAGAGATCATGTATGGAAAGCAGTTAGCACACAATAGGCTCTCAATAATGTTTTGGTTTCCTTCCCACGTTCCTTTTATTTTTTTCCCATGGCTTCTTGTTGCTGTTTAATATTACTGTGTTCTCTTTACATGTTTTCATTCACTCTCCTAATTCTAAAGCAGGTTCCTCAAGTTAAGAAATCTGTGTCCTTTGTATCTAATAGTTATTTGCATTTGTGGAAGGTGTAAATCATGTGGTCTGAGAGTCTTCATCTACAAGATAAAAAAGCCTTTTCCTCCAAAGTGTCTAGGAAAGAGAGTCTGCTTTTATTAGGAGAGCTCACTGAACTGTGAATTAATTGAAGTTTCCATTGAATGCTTCCTCTTTTGGATAACTTTTTTCTACCTTGTTTAGGAATCCAGTCACTTTTCTCCAAAAAAAAACCATTTTCTCAGAGAGTATCTAATATTGGTCATTTCTTGTTCAGTGTGAATTTTAGCCTGGGTATTTCTTCTTCTGGGCCTCTCCTTAATGATCGATTGATTGATTTTTCTGTGATCAGCGGCTTTTGTCTCCTTGCAGAGATTGCGTCCCTCTGGGCCACACCATCCACGAGTGTGTCCAAAAGATGCCCACTACCCTTGTTTTCTTACGCACTGAGATGGAGTAGTGCTACTCACTTACTAGCAGCAATTTAAGAAAATGCCCTTTTCCACATGACTTGGATGAAAGCTTCTTGTTGGTTTGTAGCTTTGTAGCTGACACAAAAGTGGGAAAAATAGAAAGAATTCAAAGTGTTATTAATAGGATAGAACACGGGCATCTTACTCATAAGATAAAATCCAAGAGACAAAGACCTATATTTAGTACCGAATAAACTTGACCTTATAATAGTACAACAAAACAAAAACGAAGAGACAAAAACCCCTAACACAATGTGATTCTGTCTTGGTAAAGGTACAGAGTTACTCTTTGTTAATGGAAATCTTAGTCCCATTTCACTAGCTACATCTGGAGCACTGAGTTAATTCTGCATGACACACTCCAGAAAGATCGCTGACAAACTGGGAGCAGTTAGAGGAGGTCATCCAGGGAATGGAGGGTCTGGAAACCCTTCATGACAGGAGGCACAGTGCATAGCATGGCTCTAGCTGCCTCTGAGTATCAGGAGGTCTGCCTCTCTGGATAGAGTAGCCTTGCTTTATTCAGTCCCAGAAGACAGAACCAGTGCTGTCAAATAGTGGAAGGTCTGCCTTGTAAGGGGCTGAATTTCCTGAAGTTTCAAGCTAGAGCTCAATGGCCACTTGAAAATGACAGTGACCACTTACATTTACTGATTACCAGGCATTAGTATAAATAGACACTGTTGATACATACATATATTATATATATATACATTATAATACAAGCTTTCTTTACAAAATTGAAAAGATAGAGGGTGTAATGAAAAGCATGTGTCCCTTCCATCCCTAATGCCAAGCTATTCTCCCCAGAAGGAACCAATGATACCAGTTTCTAATGAATCTTCTTCTATGTGTACATACATATGAGTGCACACAATAATTGCATTTTTTACGGTGAACAGGTTATACAAACTGTTTTGTACTTCATTTTTTCCCTCTAGATACAGATCTATTAATTCTCACAACAACCCTAAAAGTCAGGTCCTATAATTATTCCCATTTTAGAGATGAGGAGATGAGGCTCAGAGAGTTTGTTGCCCAAGGTCACACAGATAATTAGGGGCGGAGCTGGGATTTGAATCCAGGTATTCCAGTACCGTTCTGTCTCTAAAAGGTGGTCTGGTTGGGATTCCCACATGGAGTGTGCACTTAGCCTGCACGTGCTCTAAGTTCCCTTTCATCTCTAAATCTTTTCCATAGAGCTAGTTCTTGGTCTATAAGTAACAGTTAAACATTCATATAGGCTTCATCTGTGCTTTGGATAATTTCATAAATTTATTTGAATCCTGTGTATTTTAAGTATTATCTGGAAGTGGAGCAAAAATAATATAAAAATTAGGGCATACAAATGATTTCCTCTTTTTTTCTGGCGGTATGCGGGCCTCTCACCGCTCTGGCCTCTCCCGTTGTGGAGCACAGGCTCCGGACGCACAGACCCCGTGGCCATGGCTCACGGGCCCAGCCGCTCCGCGGCATGTGGGATCTTCCCAGACCGGGGCACGAACCCGCGTCCCCTGCATCAGCAGGCAGACTCTCAACCACTGCGCCACCAGGGAAGCCCGATTTCCTCTTTCTTGAGAAGTGATTGTACATTCAAAAAGGTTATAATATAACCTTTTTCTTGAATCATGCAATAAACCCTGGAGTTCTTTATACATCTCTGGGAGTTATTAGAGTTTCTCTGAATGATTCAGATGGGAGAACAGAAAGAGAGGACATCAGTATTTGGTGAGCATTTTCTAGATTCCAGGAACTGTGTTTGGAGATTTATGTATACTGTCTTACTTAAAATAAGCTAACGAGCTGGACATAATTCCCATTTTATAGATGAGTAAACCAAGGCTCATAGGAATTACTCACCTTACACCACTAGTAAGCTGCAGAGAATACATCTGCAGCTAGAGGGATCTGGTGGCAAAACATGCTTTTCCAACTCTACTATATTGCTTCTCAGTCACAAACACATGGAAGCTACTGTGGGTTTGGCCAAGTTTAAGAACACCATGGGGAGTAGATATTTTCCCCTTTCTACACTGACGTGCTCACACTCTCTCCTCTGTTTAGAGCTTCTGAGAAATTTGAGGAAGGAGGAGTGACTGAAAAGTCTGGGCATTCAGAGGGAAGAATTCTTACATAAGGTTTGGGTGCTTGATAAATACTTTTGCTTTTACTGTTTATACTTACTCTCCTATTGCCACCTTTCACAGCCAAATTTTATGAAACTCTACTAAACTTTAGGCATTCTATATTCATATACATCATATGTCTCATTCTGACAATAAGTCTGTGAAGTAAATATTAATAATCTCATTTTACAGACGAGAAACAAAGGCTTGGCGAGAGAAAATAGCTTTCACAAAGTCAGAAACTGTGGAGTGATGGGAAGAGAACTTAAACTCAGGTCTGTCTGACTCCAAAGTCCATGCTCTTTCTACTGTACAGTGCACCTCTCCCCAAAAGATAAGACCTGCACCCAATACCAATTACAAAATACCACAGGTAGGAGGCAACTTTTCTTTATCTGAGATTCAGTCCAAAGACATCTTCCACTAATCAGAGGAATCCACTGCCACTAATCTATCATACTTGAACGTCATAGAAATGCAACTGATTTTTGCATGTTAATTTTGTATCCTAAAACCTTACTAAATTCATTTATTACTTCTAATACATTTGTGTGTGTGTGTATAGTCTAAAGTTATCTACATATAAGATCATGTCATCTGTAAATGGAGATAACTTTACTTCGTTTCCGATTTGAACCCTTTTTATTTCTTTTTCTTGACTGATTGCTGTGGCTAGGACTTCCTGTATTATGCTGAATAGAAGTAGTGAGAGTGGGCATCCTTATCTTGTTCCTGATCTTAATGGAAAAGCTTTCAGTTTTCAGCAAGATGTTAGTTGTGGGCTTTTCGTATGTGGCCTTTATTGCGTTGAGGTAAGTTCCTTCTATACCTAGTTTGTGAGAGTTTTATCATGAACTGGTGTTGAATTTTGTCAAATGCTTTTTCTGTATCTATCGAGATGATCATGTGGTTTTTATTCTTTTTTCTGTTAATGTGGTGTATCACATTAATTAATTTGTATATGTTGAACAGTCCTTGCATCCTAGAGATAAATTGCATTTGGTCACAGTGAATGGTCCTAAACTGTTAGAAATAATCAACAAATTCAGTAAACCTGCAGGTTACAAAATCAACATTAAAAAGATCAGTTGCCTTTCTATACACTAATAATGAGCTCATTATTTCCAAAAAGGAAATTAAGGAAATAATACCATTTACAATTATCAAAAAGAATAAAATACTTAGGAATAAACTTAACCAAGGAGGTGAAGGACTCTGGTGGAAGCAGGAGGAGAGAGGTGAAAGCAAGGGTGGATGGGACAGTTTGAATGATGTTCTAGTGTATAAGTCAGTAGTGGGTTCACAAGCATTCATTCTCTTATTATATTCTATAACATGTATGTTATATTCTTTAGTAAGTATCAAATATTGCATAATAAAAAAGTGAGTATTGAAAAAAAGACAGTCACATTGTTGGGTCTAAGGTTGGACTAGGCCAGTGGTTGGTCAACCTGGCTGCATCCTGCAGCCACAGAAGGAAGAGTCAGTTCTCCTGAATCAAAATCTCTGATGTAAGCTTCATTCACACAGGAATATCTGATTCATTTACTTCTGTATCCTTGCACCTATACCAATGCCTGAAACCTTTTGACAACTATGTATTAAATGAATGAATGCATGAATAGGACTGAGCAATCCGCATTTTAGTAAATGCCCACGTGATTCTGCAAGTTAGTCCACTGAACAAGACTGCCACCTTCCTCTCTCACACGCCCCAGATCCTTTCTCCTAACAACTGGGCAATCATCACACAAAAGCTCATTTCATGCAAAAGGAACAAGATGTGTATCATCACCTCAAAGGAAACCTTGAAGAAAGGAGATACACACCTTGGCAGGGATCATGGGAGACAGGCAGGCTGGTGGAGAGCAGCATGTAGCCAGTCTGCAGCTGAGCTTGTACCCTTCAGGGACAGCTGGTTTGTGCTTACCTTGACCTCAGTCTCAGTATTGAAGGAACCCTCAGTCTGGCATCCAAAGTAACTGATGTCCCTTCCAGTCGTAGACCTCTTCCCTGGGTCCTGGCTCTGGCCCCAGTCATCTGCCATGAACCTCAGAGGGTCCTGGTTCATGTCCTGAGACGTGCTTTTCACCAGCCTCATGGTGGCTGAGGCCTGAGGAAGAGAGAAATGGTGGGACAGAGGAGGCTTCAAAGCCTAACCTGACGAGGGAGAAAACCTGGACTCCTGAGCAGTAACCTGTTTCCTTCTCCAGCACCTGCTGACTCTGCCCAGCAACACTCTCCTCTCGATCCCACTCTCCCCTCCCCATGTGACACTTTTCTCGAAGTGTCTGCTCTCTTCTTTTCTTCCTAGAAACACCCGGAAAATGGTGCTCAGCTCACTCAACTTCAGCAAGTCACCTCTGTGTGCTGCTCAGTAGGAAAAGTTTGGGAAAGATCCAGACTTTCTGTATCAGCTCTCTACTGCTGCATAACAAATTACCCCAAAATGTAGTGGCTTAAAGCAACAATATATTTATGTCAGTTTCTGTAGGTTAGGAATCTGGGAGCAACTTAACTGTGTGTTCTAGATCAGCATCTCTCGTGAAGTCACAGCCAAGCAATCAATAAAATATGCAGCCTCTGAGGCTTCACTGGGGCTGAAGGAACCACTTCCAAGCTTACTAACCGGACTCTTCACTTCCTCACTACGAAGGTCTCTCCATAGGGCTCCTACTCCGTGGTTTCCCCTACAGGAAAGTAATACAAGAGAGAGGAAACCTAAGATGGAAGGGTTTTTTTTAAATAACCGGCTCTTGGAAGTGACACAGTATTACTTCTGTTATATGATATTGATCACCCAGACCAGCCCTGGTAAAATGTGGGAGGGGATTACATACAGGTGTGCATACCAGGAGGCAGGCATCATTGGGGCTTTCTCGGAGGCTGGCCACCCCTTTCCATTGATGGGCTTTCAAGCCCTATGGGTCCTTCAGTTAAATGTAGGTGTTTCCAGAGATTAACATAGTAACAGGCCATTAACTAATTAACCAAATAGCTGCCACTCTGAAAAGCAGAAAATAGATGGGCAAGTTGTGTGTGGAAGGAATAGGAGCGATGAGAAAAATTCCTCTGTGGGGCTTTGGAGGAGGGTCAATGGGGAAGGATCTACTATTTGTGGGAGGAAGTCAGCCCAGTATGATAATAAAGACACTGAAAAGCAAGATCCCTGTCTAAGAGGAGGGGACAGAGTGGGGGATGGAGAGACATTCCATTTGCTGTCTTTGCAAACATCACCTACTGAGACCTTGGTATCTGTGCAGAGATGGGGAGAAAGCCGGTGATGTGCCTCACTGCTGGTTAATTAAATGTTCCTTCCAAGGCAGCTGGTGGAGTATGTGCCTATATACCATTCTCAGTTTGGTTTTTCCCCTTTTTCCTAAATCACACATTTTAATTAACCTTCAAGCCCTCGCTGAGGCTTTGAAAGAACTTAATTGGCCTGCAGGGATTGAAACACACAACAGCCAGAAAAAGGCTACATCTCCGTTGTTTTCACTCTGAGGACTTGTAACATTGAAGTTATTGTTTTATTTCAGCCTTTGAAGCCCAGAGCTACGTGTGCATTCCTGTTTGGAACTGGCAGAAGCATCTCTGAGTGCTTAACTGAAGATTGCGAAAAGGTATTGCAGCCACAGTGACATGTGAGTATTTAACACTTGAGTCGTTCATTCATCTTGTGTTTTTGGGTTGACAATAAGAGTTGTACTCCTACTGGCTTTTTTTTGTTGTTGTGTTTTTTTTTTTTGGCTTCCTCATTGTGGATGGGAAATATTTGGACTGGAATTTAATATGCAGACTTTCACAGTCAGGTGGGAAATCTCTTGAAATCAGAACCACGTAAGAGACTTTCAGATGTTTTCAGTTTTGTCCAACATAATTCTGAGATCCACAGTCCATGTGTGTATTTTATTTTCCATATGGGTCCATATGAAAAGCAACTGACAGGGGCTTATTGAAAATCAATGATGTGCAGAGATCAGGCAATAGATAAACACTTGTTTGACTTCAGAATAGAGTTAATTGTCAGGGGAAACCCACACGAGTGAGTGAGCTCACCAAAGGAGTGAGACGGGGAGAGAATAGCAGAGAGTCAAGAACTGGGATGCTGAGAATCTAGAGGAAAAGAAGCTGGCAAAGGTGGTGGGGAAGGAGACTGTGAGGTCAGGGGTCGGGGGAGGAAAGTAGTGAAGAAAATCCAGGAGGCATCGCAAAATAAGGGTGATTAGTCATCTTAAAAGTGCAGAGGGCTGCCCTGGTGGTGCAGTGGTTGAGAGTCCGCCTGCCGATGCAGGGGACACGGGTTCGTGCCCCGGTCCGGAAGCATCCCACATGCCGCGGAGCGGCTGGGCCCGTGGGCCATGGCTGCTGGGCCTGCGCGCCCGGAGCCTGTGCTCCGCAGTGGGAGAGGCCGCAGCAGTGAGAGGCCCGCGTACCGCAAAAAAAAAAAAAAGTTGCAGAACTACCAAGGGAAAAAAAAAAAGAATGAAAAAAAAGGCAACTGGATGTAACAAAAATGGGAGGTGGGGGTGATTGGTTTCCTGTGCTTCACTTTTATTCTGAACCAAAAGTTTGCCACACTAGGTCCTTTCCCCTAGTGTGTCAGTTATCTATTACTGAGTAAAAAAACAAGCCAGAAATTAGTAGCTTAAAACTATAACTGTGTATGTGATCACAGTTCCATGCATTGGCGATTTGGGCTTATGATTCCACACCCATTTGCAATGTGTGGGTTTTTTCCCCACACCACCAAGCAATTCTCTGACACCAGCTGGGTGTCCTACATGCCAACTCAATTCTGACACTGTCTACCTGGAGATAGGGTCATGTGCTGCATGGTAAGGGCTGAGTTCTATAAAGCTGCAGCCCCCCTTCAGACGCCAGTCACATATCCAGGTTGTCACCTGTGCTCCTGATGGGCCAGCTATAGGTTGAAGATTCCAATGACCCCTTCCTTGGGTTTGACTGATTTGCTAGAGTAGTTCACAGATTTCAGAGAAACATTTATTTACTAGATCACCAGTTTACTATAAAAGGGTATAGCTCAGGAACAGTCAACTGGAAGAGATGCTCAGGGCAAGGTATGGGGAAGGGGCACGGAGCTTCCGTGCTCTCTCCAATGGACCATTCTCCCTACATCTTCACACGTTCACCAACCGAGAAGCTCTCTAAACCCCATTCTTTTAGGTTTTTTATGGAGGCTTCATTACACAAGCAGATTTGATTAAATCATTGGCCATTGGCAGTTGATTCAACCTCCAGCCCTTCTTCCCTCCTGGGAAGTCAGGAGGTTGGGACTGAAAGTCCTAATCCTCTGACCAACATGGTTGGCTCTCCTCACAACCAGCCTCCATCCTTAGGTGCAGTTCCAGTGTAACTTCATTAACATAACAAAAGACACCTTTGTTACTCTCATCACTTAGGAAATTCCAAGGGTTTTAGGAGCTCTACCAGAAACATGAGGCCAAGACCAAATTTATTATAACTCATAGTGTCACAGGACTAGACTCAGCTGGGAAATCCTTTTGCTCCTCTAGTATTGGCTGGACTCATTCACATGTTCTCAGAGAGTTGGTTGATGAGCTTGGGGCCAGGCCATTCCTAGATGACCTCATTTGCTTGTCTGATGGTTGGTGTTGGCTCTCGATGGGGCCTCTCCACAAGCTGCAAGGCATCTTCCGGCTTAGCCTTGGAAGTCACACACTCACTTTACCACATGCTATTGGTCCAAAAAAGTCACAAGCCCAGCTAACATTCAAATGATGGGGACGTAGATTCTACTTGAGAGGAGGAGTGGCAAGCCACACTGCAAAGAGAAGCGGACACAGGAAAACGTCATTCATTAGGGCCATTATTGTAACAACGTATCATACATGCCAGGATGGATAACCAGAGACACACAAAAGGATCAGAGTTTTCTGACCGTGTACTAATTCATGCACATTATTATTAACATTTTTTCATGTCAGAATACATCCTACAATGGTACATTGCTTCTATTCAATTAGGAAAAAGTTAAGGCATAAGGAAGTGAAGGCATAATGGATAAGTAATCAAAGGAGATTTCAACCTTGGCTTAAACCCAGATTCCTGCTTCTTGGCCCATGAGAGACCCATCTAACTTTGCTCTTTCAAGGAGACAACCACTTTATCAATTTTCTGAAGTTTTGGTCACTGAAACTGGGTTAGAGGCAGACCTTCAGGCTCCTCTGCATGAGTTCAGGGGCCTTCACTTGAGGTGATGGGAGAGACCACTCACTTTGCAAGATGATGGGAATGAACCCATGGATCTATAAAGTGCCTCCTGTCAGTGGAGTGGAGCTCTTCTCCAACCCCCATTCCCTTAATCTATTTCTCTCTCCTTTTTAATATTCCAAAGAATGAATGTTATGTGAACTTTATTTAGCATGTGTGGATTGCAATTGATTGAGAAGGATTTACTTGTCAGTAATAACCTGGAAATGGAATATCCAGACTTGACAGGCATCACATTTTCCTTCAGTGTTGCCATGAAAAGTCAGGGTTTGGTCCTTAAGGAATAGTTTCATAATCAGTAGTGGGGAGTAACTTGAACCCAACAATAAGCCACAATAACAAAAGAAACAGAAGATACAAGAGCAAAGAGAGAAGGGATCTACCACTATCCTCAGCTCCTGTTGTGAGCCAGGGACTGAGGTGGGCGTGTCGTCCACGTGCTCTAACTTGGTTCCAGGGCCACCAGCAAGACAGCTACTTTAACCCCAGTTCTACAGATGAAAACCCTGCAGCTTGAAGAGGTTAGTATTGGGTTTGCCAAAAAGTTCATTCATCTTTACTGTAAAATCTTATGGAAAAAACCGAATGAAATTTTTGGCCAACCCAATAACCTGTCTGAAGTCACACAGCAAGTAATTGGTAGAGCTTGTTTTTTTTTATTTTTATTTTTTAAAACGTCTTTATTGGAGTATAATTGCTTTGAAATGGTTTGTTAGTTTCTGCTTTATAACAAAGTGAATCAGTTATACATATACATATGTCCCCATATTTCTTCCCTCTCATGTCTCCCTCCCTCCCACCTTCCCTATCCCACCCCTCTAGGTGGTCACAAAGCACCGAGCTGATCTCCCTGTGCTATGCGGCTGCTTCCCACTACCTATCTATTTTACATTTGGTAGTGTATATATGTCCATGCCACTCTCTCACTTTGTCCCAGCTTACCCTTCCCCCTCCCCATATCCTCAAGTCCATTCTCTAGTAGGTCTGTGTCTTTATTCCCGTCTTGCCCCTAGTTTCTTCATGACCATTTTTTTTTTTTAGGTTCCATATATATGTGTTAGCATACGGTATTTGGCTTTCTCTTTCGGACTTACTTCACTCTGTATGACAGACTCTATGTCCATCCACCTCACTACAAATAACTCAATTTCGTTTCTTTTTATGGCTGAGTAATATTCCATTGTATATACGTGCCACATCTTCTTTATCCATTCATCTGATGATGGACACTTAGGTTGCTTCCATCTCCTGGCTATTGTAAATAGAGCTGCAATGAACATTTTGGTACATGACTCTTTTTGAATTGTGGTTTTCTCAGGGTATGTGCCCAGTAGTGGGATTGTTGGGTCATATGGTAGTTCTATTTGTAGTTTTTTAAGGAACCTCCATACTGTTCTCCATAGTGGCTGTATCAATTTACATTCCCACCAACAGTGCAGGAGGGTTCCCTTTTCTCCACACCCTCTCCAGCATTTATTGTTTGTAGATTTTTTGATGATGGCCATTCTGACTGGTGTGAGATGATATCTCATTGTAGTTTTGATTTGCATTTCTCTAATGATGAATGATGTTGAGCATTCTTTCATGTGTTTGTTGGCAATCTGTATATCTTCTTTGGAGAAATGTCTGTTTAGGTCTTCCACCCATTTTTGGATTGGGTTGTTTGCTTTTTTGATATTGAGCTTCATGAGCTGCTTGTAAATTTTGGATATTAATCCTTTGTCAGTGGCTTCATTTGCAAATATTTTCTCCCATTCTGAGGGTTGTCTTTTCATCTTGTTTATAGTTTCCTTTGCTGTGCAAAAGCTTTGAAGTTTCATCAGGTCCCATTTGTTTATTTTTGTTTTTATTTCCATTTCTCTACGAGGTGGGTCAAAAAGGATCTTGCTGTGATTTATGTCATAGAGTGTTCTGCCTGTATTTTCCTCTAAGAGTTTGACAGTGTCTGGCCTTACATTTAGGTCTTTAATCCATTTTGAGTTTATTTTTGTGTATGGTGTTAGGGAGGGTTCTAATTTCATTCTTTTAGATGTAGCTGTCTAGTTTTCCCAGCACCACTTATTGAAGAGGCTGTCTTTTCTCCACTGCATATTCTTGCCTCCTTTATCAAAGATAAGTCGACCATATGTGCATGGGTTTATCTCTGGGCTTTCTATCCTGTTCCATTGATCTATATTTCTGTGTTTGTGCCAGTACCATACTGTCTTGATTACTGTAGCTTTGTAGTATAGTCTGAAGTCAGGGAGCCTGATTCCTCCAGCTCCATTTTTCTTTCTCAAGATTGCTTTGGCTATTCGAGAGCTTGGGTTTTGACTAAAGTTTGTCTGATTTCAATGTGCGTGTTCTGTTCATTTCACCAGGGTAATAGAGTCATCCTCACCAATAGTAAAACTTCATTAGGAAAATCATATTCTCCATGTTCTGCTGGGTTCTTTTGTTCTCTGTTTTAAAATTTAATTTTTGTCTCCTGTGAAGTCTTTTTTTAAAACAAATTTTATTTATTATTTATTAATTTATTTATTTTTGGCTGCATTGGGTCTTCTTCATTCCTGCCTCTGGGCTTTCTCTAGTTGTGGCGAGTGGGGCTGCTCTTTGTTGCAGTGCACAGGCTTCTCATTGTAGTGGCTTCTTCTGTTGCGGAGCATGGGCTCTAGGCACACGGGCTTCAGTAGTTTCAGCACGTAGGCTCAGTAGTTGCGGCACATGGGCCCTAGAGCATGTGGGCTTCAGTAGTTGTGGCTTGCAGGCTCTAGAACGCAGGCTCAGTAGTTGTGGTGCACAGGCTTAGTTGCTCTGTGCCATGTGGGATCTTCCTGGACCAGGGATTGAACCCGTGTCCCCTGCATTGGCAGGCAGATTCTTAACCACTGTGCACCAGGGAAGTCCCTATGATGTCTTGAATCCATGATGATTTAAAATGCAAAGGATGCATGGTATCCTCAACTCTACAGACTGTTTAAATTTTATCCTGACCTAGAGTGTTTCTTTTCCTCCCTTTTTAGCAATTGGTGATCAGGTCAGAATAAACATGCAAATGCTGTTCAGTCCATGTGTTTGATGGTTAGCTGCTTGTTAGGGAAGAAGATAAAAATAGTTGGTAAGACAAATTTACATTTTTTTCAAGGGACTTCAATTGCCTTTGTTATCTCCATCCACCACTATTCTGTAAAAGAGAGGGTTCACATGCTCTTACAGCCTCTCCTGATTTTGAAAAGAATACTCCTTGGAGGACGAAAGCACAAAAACTTGGGCAATTGAATTCATAAAAGTGTGAACATCACAGAAATTTTTTTCCAAGGAAAAGTTCATCTTAGGAAAACTTTAATTGATTTTAGTTATTATTGTTAGCGATTTGGGGAACTAGCAAGGAATTATCTTTATCACTTTTGTGCCTCTATTTAATGCTAATTCAAACTTCTACTCAGGCTGTTTAATTGGTTCTCTGTTTCATAAAAAAAGAAAAAGGAGATGCATAAACCTGGGCAGTGACTTTGTTTCTAGTTAATAAAATAGCTTAGTTTAATTATAACTGCGTTTGTGTCTCATTGTAATTTACGCATTTGAGATGTTCACACTAAGTCTTTGCTCAGCTTCAATGTAAAAAAAAAAAGTCTTCCTATTTTTATATCTTGTTATTTCTCCTGTGTTCCTAAAATGATACTCACCAATTGTGGACTGTATTGAGAGAGAGAAAATGTGAAGTAATAATTAGGAACGGCATCTGTGGAGTTACCATGTGCCTGGCTTGGGGATAAGACTTTCTATACCTTAATTCATTGAATCCTTGCATATCCCTATGGGATAGGTGCTATTACTAACCCATTCAAAAGACGAGGGATTTCTGGTTCAGGGAGGTTAAGACAAAATCAAACAACTACTAATGATGGAATTGGGACTGGAAACTTGTTCTGTGTGACAACAAACTCTGTATTCTATACTTGACTCTCAACTCAAATGCTATACTTGCCTCTCTAGAGATTTTTTAAATTAAACCTTTAATTTTGAAATAATGGTAGATTCACATGCAATTGTAAGACATAAAACAGAGAAGATCCTGTATACCATTTCCTCAATTTCCCCAATGACATCTTGCAAACTATAGTACAGTACAATAACCAGGATATTGATATTGATACAATCAAGATACAAAGCAGTTCCATTACAAGGAACCCTCCTGTTACCCTCTTACAGGCACACTCACTTCCTTCTCACCCCCATCTCTCACTCCTGGCAACTACTAATCTGTTCTCCATTTGTATAATTTTGTCATTTCAAGAATGCTATATAAATAGAATCATGAAGTATATAGCTTTTGGGAACTGGCTTTTAAAAGTCATAATACGTCATACCAAGTATTTTTTCTGACCACAGTAGAATGAAACTAGAATTCAATAGAAGAAGAAAAACTGGAAAATTCACAATTTTGTGGGAATTAAACCGCATACTCTTAAACAACCAATTGGTCAAAGAAGAAATCACAAGGAAAGTTTGAAAATATCTTGAGACAAATGAAAATGAAAACACACATCAAAACTTATGGGATAAAGTGAAAGCAGTAAAAAGAGATCAGTTGATAGTGGAAAGTACATCCATTAAAAAAGAAGAAATTTCTCAAATAAACAGCCTAATTTTATACCTCAAGGAATTAGAAGAAGAGCTAAACCTAAAGTTAGTAGAAGGAGGGACATAATAAAGATTAGAGTGTAAATAAATCAAATAGTAGAAAAACAATAGAAAAACTTAACAAACCTAAAAGTTGGTTTTGTGAAAAGATCAATAAAATTGACAAACTCATAGCTAGAGTATGTAAAAAAGAGAGAAGACTGAATAACTAAAATCAGAAATGAAAGAGTAGACATTATAATTGATGTCATAGTGGGAAACTAGAACAATGATATGCCAATAAAGTAGATAATTAGAAGAAATGGATAAATTCCCAGAAATTTATAACCTTCCAGAATGATTCACAAAGAAATAAAAATTATGAACAGAACTATAACCAGTAAGGATTATGAGTTAAGTAATCAAAAACCTCCCAACAAAGAAAAGCCCAACATCAGATAGCTTCACTGGAGAATTCTACCAAACATTTAAAGAAAAATTAATATGAATCCTCCTTAAATTCTTCAAAAAATTAGAAGAGAGGGACCATTTCCAAACTCATTTTATGAAGCCAGCATTACCCTGACTCTGATACCAAAGCCAAACAAAGACACTACAAGAAAATGAAGATACAGACCAATATCCTTGATGAATATTAATGCAAAAATCCTCAACAAACAAATAGCAAACCAAATTCAACAGCACATTAAAAAGATTATACACCATGGGACTTCCCTGGTGGTCCAGTGGCTAAGACTCCATGCTCCCAATGCAGGGGGCCCGGGTTCGAGCCCTGGTCAGGGAACTAGATTCCCACATGCCACAACTAAGAGTCGTATGGTGCAACTAAAGATCTCGCATGCCACAATGAATATCTCGCACGCAGCAATGAAGATCCTGCATGCTGCAACTAAGACGTGGCGCAGCCAAATAAATATTTTTAAAAAAAGATTATACACCATGAAAAGGGGGATTTATTCCTGGAATGCAAGAATGCTTCAACATACAAAAATCTATCAGTGTGATATACCACATTAGCAAAATGAAGGATAAGACCCACGTGATCGTTTCAATGGATGCAGGAAAAGCATGTGACAAAATTCAGTACCCTTTCATGATAAAAACACTTAACTAGGACTAGAAGGAAACTACCTCAGTATAATAAAGGCCATATATGATGATCCCGCAGTTAACACCATATCCAGTGGGGAAAAACTGAAAGCTTTTCCTCTAAGATGAGGAGCAAGGCAAGAATGCTCACTCTCACTACTTTATTTAATATAGTACAGGCAGTCCTAACCAGAGCAATTAGACTAGAAAAATAAATAAAAGGCATCCAAATTGGAAAGGAAGAAGTTAAATTATCTCTGTTTGCAGATGACATACTCTTGTACATAGAAAACCCTAAAAATTCCACCAAAAAACTGTTAGAGTTAATAAGCAAATTCAGCAAAGTTGCAGGATACAAAACCAACATACAAGAATCAGGTGCATTTCTATATACTAACAATGAGCAAAAGAAAAGAAATTAAGAAAACAGTCACATTTACAATAACATTTTAAAAAGGCTTATGAATAAATTTAACTAAGGTAAAAGACTTGTACATTAAAAAGTGTAACATATTTTGAAAGAAATTAAAGACACAAATAAATGGAAGGGCATCCCATGCTCATGGATTAGAAGACATGATATTGTTAAAAAGTCTGTACTACCCAAAGCAGTCTATAGATTCAATGCAATCCCTATCAAAATTTCAATGGTATTTTTTGCAGAAATTCATATGGCATCTCAAGGGACCCCAAATAGCCAAAACAATCTTGAAACAGAACAAAGTTGGAGGTCTCACAGATCCTGATTTTAAAACATATTACAAAGCTATAGTAATCAAAACAGTATGGTGCTGGCATAGAGACATACATATAGACAAATGAAACAGAACAGAGAGCCTAGAAATAACCGCCCCCCCCCCCCACATGCATGGTCTTCAACAACGGTTCTTAGACTGCACAATGGGGAAAGGAACAAATGGTTCTGGAAAAACTGGATAGCCATGTGAAAAAAGAAGGAAATTGGACACTTTATGCTACATAAGGAAATTAACTCAAAATGAATTAAAGACCTACATGTAAGACCTAAAGCTATGAAATACCTAGGACAAAACAGAGGGAAGCTTCATGACATTGGCTTTGACAATAATTTTTTTTAGCTTTATTGAGGTATAATTGACAAAATTATTAGTTCTAATGTTCTGGTTGAATCACTTATTTGAGCTTTAATGCCTAAAGAGGCTTTCTTAATTTTCTTCATCTCATCTTGAGGACCTTTGTAATAGGAATATTGGAATGTTTTAGAGACTGATTTTTTGTTTTCCTTTTTTTCAGCTTCATTTAGGTATAATTGATAAATAAAATTATAAGATATTTAAAGTGTACAACACAATTATTTGACATACATATATACTGTGAAGGGATTCCCACTATTGACTTAATTCACATATCCATCACCTCACATATTTACCTTTTTTTTCTTTTTAGGTGGGAACATTCAATAGTGTTATCAACTGTAGTTAACCATGTTATACATTAGATCCTCAGACTATTCATTCTATAACTGAAAGTTTGTATCCTTTTACCACTCTCTCTCTACTTCCCTCCCTCCCCAGTCCCTGGAAACCACTTTTCTACTCTGTTTCTATGAGTTAGACTTTTTTTTAAGATTCTACATCTAAGTGATGCCAAGTAGTAGTTGTCTTTCTGCATCAATTGATATCCTTAGAAAATTCTACATAGTTCTGTGCAAGATAAGGATATTTGGAAGTCCACATAGAAATGAAAATTTGATTTTGACAAATTTCTTCTGATGGCAACTTTTAAAATCATTTACCCAAGTCTTCCTCCCTTCAACTCAGATCACATTGTCCTAAGTTTCCCTGCCTGTTAGCTTCATTGTCTCCCTTTTATCTCCCCAATAACTTTCTAGCACTGCTCCAAACCAGGCTGATAGACACATCCCTGTGCTTGGGAAAAATAAGTAGTTTAACAGTAACTTGCTAGAAATTACATATCCACCATCATCATCTTCCTGAAGGTGTCTCAGCAATGGGAGCCTGTCCAGGTGGTGCGCCTGCCACACCTCCTCTCAGCAGAATCTGTCCTTCCCTCCACTGCTAAGGCAAGCCTCACCTTTGTCTTCATGAATTCGGTGCAATTCTGTTTGAAGGGAGAAGCTAGGTTAAACAACTTCTTAGCATCTATTCTAGGTCTATAAATCCATGATACTTTTACTTATCAGATAGAAACTTACTACGGTTAAAAAAATGTTTTCCTACAATGACACTTAGTATGTCTTAGCAGCTTAGCACTTAGCGTTTCAGTAATTACCAGGCAGTGATCATTAGCTTCCCCCTTCACAAAGAGAGGTACTATAACTGACATCATTTGCTTTAAGAAATAAAGTGAATACCAACCATCCTTCCCTCTCTACTTTTCCTTCTTTCCTCTTTTTCTGCCTTCAGCTAACATTGAATAAACACTAGATATTGGATGACAGAGAGGTAGGCTTGGGCAGTAAAATGGTGTTAATACTTATTTGTGTCTTTAAAGATTCACATTCTTTGACAAGACATGTTCTCAAAGTAAGAAGATAAAAAGCAAAACAGGAACCTGAAGTAATATGATCATAATCACAAACTAATAATTGAAAGAGCTGGGGTTTGAAACTAGATATGTCTGATTCCAAAGCCTGAAGCATTTCCACTACGCTGTGCCACCTTGATACTGAGTTTAGAGAAGGGAGAAATACCCATTTGTTGGGACAATGGTGGAAGGGTTCACAGAAGAGGCAACCTATAACCTGCACGTGGAAGGATGGCCAGGATTCTCAGTAGACGGAAGGAGCTGGAGACCCTAAGAGTGTGTTTCAGCAATAGCAAAACAGATTCTGGATGTGGCGTGCAAATTTGTCTTCAGGTTGAAGCACATGGTTGTTTTTGCTACTGTAACATTTCTGTTGGACAACAAAAAGGTGATTTGGGATAAGAATATGTAGAAATGCCAGGCTAAGTAGTTTGTACTTTATTCTTAAACCTTGAGGTTTATGCTCAACCTCAAATATGAGTTTTAGTGTACTGTTACATTACTAGCCCTGTGAATATTGACGTCTGGAATTTCAGAGTTTTCTGTGATTTCTCTCCCACAGTGGTTCTGGGTTTGGCTCTGTGACTTGCCATGTGATTTTGGCCAACAGAACATCAATAAAAATGATGCAGACAGAGTCTTAATATGTACTTGAGTATTGGGGTTGCTGTTTTGGAAGGCTGCTGCCGCCATGTAAGAAACATGGAAAGGTCATGTGGAAGAGAACTGAGGAACCGCAGGTCTAGTTAATAAACAAGGCCATTTTGTATCATCCACCCCTGGTCAGGCCACCATGAGTAATCTCAGGAAGATGAGCAAAAGAACTGCCCAGCTGAGCCCAGCCCAAATTGCAGAATCATAAGCCAGTAAGTTGTTTTCGGTCCTTAAATTTTGAAATAGTTTGTTAAATAGTGATAAATAATTTATTGACAGATATGTAAACTCATTGAAGGTAGGGCTTATATCCTGGTTACCTAGATAAGTAACTTCATGGCTGACCCAGGCACTCTGCAGCAACGAGGCAGAGCTACAGTTACCTGGAAAAGGTAAGAATAGCGAGTGTCTATGAGGGAAGGATATACAGAGATACCCTAACAAGCCCTTGAATTATAATGATGGGTCATCACTTAGACAAAAACTCACTTTGCCCCAAACAGTAGATTGTTGGCTAATTCAAAATCCCTCTCAGTGGTTCTGTGGTCACTCAGATGTTGTTGAGATTTCATCTTGCATATTATATCTTCATTTGAAAATACATTTTCATTGAGAGATTGTAGCATTAAAATGAGCAACTTTATGATCCATTTCATTTTGCTCCTTGCAGTCTGGGTAGCCATCCATTTTAATAAGCAAATGTCTGTGGAACTCCTGTCCACACATGTAAATGAGAAGGTACACTTATCTTTATTCTTCACTGTGATTACCTTCTATTTATTTCTGAAAGCTTCCTGGATTTCAGCTCATTGTTCAATTGGGAATCGTATCTGTTTTATTCAGAGTAGTATTTTAATTTTCAGATTCTGAGCAGACATTTGTGTGATTCATTTCACTCTGCCTTTTTGCTTTGGCTTTGCTGAATGTAACTTCTGTCATTAAAAAAAATACCCTGTGCCTGTTAGAAATCACTTTAACTGTGAAGTCTTTGTCTTTTTCTCTCCCCCTTCTCGCTTCCCACTCTAATTCCCAAGAGAAAACTTCCCTTGGGCATAGAGAAAATGGGAATTTTGTGAGGTAGATTTTTGCTTTCGAATGTTTTTATTTTCATGTGTGATTACCTCGGGGCTTCAGTGAATGGTATATTTTATGAACCAAAAAAAGAAGTATTACAAACCAATAGCTCCTAGGGATATGAAGTAACGAGAGAGCATTTTATTCTGTACTGTTTCTCAAAATAACTGGTGTCCAGAACAATACAACATGTGTCAAGAATGACTCATTGAAAGTCTGAAGTAGAGTGGAGAAGGAGAGGAAAATGAATACATATTGCGTGGTGTAAAATCGTGCGCTACGAGGTATGAACTCCCGTTTTGGAAAATACTATGAATCATGTTCCAAACCAGTGGTTCTCAAATGTCATCTATATCTTCCCCTCCCAGCAGTCATAACCAGTTCTGTCCCTCATTTGACCCACTGTCCCTCAATCAGATGCAATCTATCCTCCTGGAATTCCAGCACATCCACAGATGAGAGGTGTGCGAGGAGGATTCCCCGAGTATGTTTTCATACGCTCTGTGATCTGCTCTATTCATGTGAAGTGGGGCTTTCCAACATCAGTCTGAACTCCTGCTTATCAGGAGTGTGGCACTGGGACAAGTTGCATGCTGAACCAGCATCTTACTGTGAAACAGACCAAGTTCCTGGGGATGATCTATGGTGCAAAGTACACTTAATTTTTTATATGCAGATACTTGCAGTCTGAGCCACATAGGCTGACTGGAGTCATGGTTAATCTGTTTTAATCTGATTTCTGCCTTTTTTATGCATAAAAGCATATAAAACAATCTCTGTCATTGAAATTAGCCCATATAAAATGGAGTTTAGATGGGAGGATTTCAGTTGTCAGTGCTGCATATAGCTGTCCATGTTCTTAACTCAAATCTCATTCTGTAACTTAGATCCTCCATCTGTACACTTGGGATGTCTGAATTTCTTCCTCTTCAGTCAGGGCTATCTCATTTTTAAGGAACAAAGACCCAGTCAGATCAGATCCAGTAAAGGTGGGAGGACATTATAAGAATACAGAGCTCACATAGGGATCTGAAGATTGGAACCACTATAACTAGGCCTTGTGGAAACGGAAGGCACCAGGTATCAAAACTTCTTCTCTATTACTCAGGCGCTGATAAAATACCAGCAGTCCTCCCCTGCACATACACTCTTTTCTCCTTTCTTTAAATACTTACCTTATCTTATTAATCAGCTTCTCTGTGACCGCTTAAATTGTAAGATATCCTCCAATATTCATGATCTTACTACTCTAACATTCACCATTGACTAACAACATATTTTGCATTTAAGAGAGAATCTTTAAAGAATTAATTAATGTTTTCTAGTTGTATCAAGAGGTAATTGATATACATAACTGTAAGTTTAAGGCATATAGCATATATTGTGAAATGATTACCACAATAGGTTAACATCTGTCTTCAGAGAGAGAGAATCTTACGAGACCATTTCCTTTTAGTAATACAAAGCACTCTGGTCATGAATTGGTGGCCTTTGGTTGGGATATTTATCTGTATTCCAGCCAGTCATGGTCTAGGTTGGGGTGGAAGCGCATATTGAATACCATGGAACTGTAGGAAGGGCAGGCCCGCAAAACATTTGGATTAAGTTCTCACCACAGGGAGACGAAGAGAAGTGTTAAGTCAATAGAGAAGAATTACATATGCTGTTAACACCACAAAAAGCAATTGTGCTCTGAGCTTTCTGTGTTGAAATGATATAGGTGCACTACACATCACTATGGGCAAAGATGAACTTTTGACCCATGGCGTAATTAAAATGTATATTTTTGTTTTTATTTCCATTTCTCTAGGAGGTGGGTCAAAAAGGATCTTGCTGTGATTTATGTCATAGAGTGTTCTGCCTATGTTTTCCTCTAACAGTTTGATAGTTTCTGGCCTTACATTTAGGTCTTTAATCCATTTTGAGCTTATTTTTGTGTTTGCAAATGAAGCAACTGACAAAGGATTAATCTCCAAAATTTACAAGCAGCTCATGCAGCTCAATAACAAAAAAACAAACAACCCAATCCAAAAATGGGTGGAAGACCTAAATAGACATTTCTCCAAAGAAGATATACAGATTGCCAACAAACACGTGAAAGAATGCTCAACATCATTAATCATTAGAGAAATGCAAATCGAAACTACAATGAGATATCATCTCACACCAGTCAGAATGGCCATCATCAAAAACTCTAGAAACAATAAATGCTGGAGAGGGTGTGGAGAAAAGGGAACCCTCTTGCACTGCTGGTGGGAATGTGAATTGGTACAGCCACTATGGAGAACAGTATGGAGGTTCCTTAAAAAACTACAAATAGAACTACCATATGACCCAGCAATCCCACTACTGGGCATATACCCTGAGAAAACCATAATTCAAAAAGAGTCATGTACCAAAATGTTCATTGCAGCTCTATTTACAATAGCCAGGAGATGGAAGCAACCTAAGTGTCCATCATCAGATGAATGGATAAAGAAGATGTGGCACATATATACAGTGGAATATTACTCAGCCATAAAAAGAAACGAAATTGAGTTATTTGTAGTGAGGTGGATGGACGTAGAGTCTGTCATACAGAGTGAAGTAAGTCCGAAAGAGAAAGCCAAATACCGTATGCTAACACATATATATGGAATCTAAGAAAAAAAAAATGTCATGAAGAACCTAGGGGTAAGATGGGAATAAAGACACAGACCTACTAGAGAATGGACTTGAGGATATGGGGAGGGGGAAGGGTAAGCTGGGACAAAGTGAGAGAGTGGCATGGACATATATACACTACCAAACATAAAATAGATAGGTAGTGGGAAGCAGCCGCATAGCACAGGGAGATCAGCTCGGTGCTTTGTGTCCACCTAGAGGGGTGGGATAGGAAGGGTGGGAGGGAGGGAGATGCAAGAGGGAAGAGATATGGGAACATATGTATATGTATAACTGATTCACTTTGTTATAAAGCAGAAACTAACACACCATTGTAAAGCAATTGTACTCCAATAAAGATATAAACACACACACACACAAAATGTATAGCAGTGATTTGAAATGGATATTTTCTATTTATCATGCATATCCTGCATGCATCAGAGGGCAGAAGAAAAGACTGAAGGTAGAAGTTAGGCAGAAGTAAATTTTATAAAACAGCATTATGTAAAAGTACATTCTCACATTTAGAGTGTTTTAAAAGCTAGACGAGCTATCTCATTTAGTGGTGAGTTACTTGTCACTGGATGTGTTCACATTCCACTGTTGAAGGAGTATCTTACAATTTTAAGATTCCAATTCTCTGACTGTAACTTTGAGCTAATTGGTCTTTCAAGAAACAAATGAATTATTGACAAAGACTGGATGCTTGATACATACTGTGTTAAGACAAACATTGTAAATTTTTTTTTTCTTGGTGGTGTTCAGTGAAGTCAGTAAGCTAAATCACTCTCTTGAACAGGGCTAGCTCATTCTGATTGTGGTACCAGAGGAGCAGGGGGTGTCAAAGTTAGTATCTTATAATAAACATTAGGGAACCTCATCTATATTTTACTTAGCAAAAATCCATCTCATGGTCACAGCACTGTTATCAGTCAACAGCACAAAAAAATCAGCAGTTTAGACACCTTTAAAAGATCTCAGTCTTTAAGTGGCCCCTATAAAACATCCACTCAAAGTATAACTGACAAATTGTGGTTAAAGGAGACGGGCTGAGCAGTACCTTATCTAGGTTCTTCAGACTCTCTCCTTGTAAAAAATGAGATCATCAGGATGTTATATACCAGGACTGCTATCTTAACTTCCCACAAAGTTATATTCATGTCAAACTTTTCTCTGTGTTGTTGGGTTTTTATTACATTTTGATACAGGGAAGAACTAGTTGAAGACTATTTCAGTATCACCTCCAAAATTATTATTTTTCATTGTACTTACTCTATTGCTTACTGTTTCATATCTGATGAGAATGGGAAACCATTGTCCAGGAATTTAGTGCCATGAAAATGCCTCCCCAGGTAAAATTATGGGCTTCCTTTTAATGTAGCTATATAATGTTACATTTAATGTTAGCCTTGACTATTAAGAAGCTGGTGGATAAAATACGTGTTTAATTACAGTAGTGATCTCATTTTAGGTATGGATAAAATTATTATCCTTTCTCCCCTAAATTGGTTCTTTAACCTTCATTTTAAGTATGTGTATTTAAATCATATAGTATTCTTTTTAGAAGCAGATAAAATTTAAGTGAGTAAAAGTGGGAGAATAAAGGAGACAGCTATGGAACCACATAGACTATTGAGTCAGTTAATATAAGATTCCAGAGAATCCTTGGTGTTTGAAATATGGGTGCTTTGTGAGTCTGACCTAATCCAAGCTTCCCTTGCTCTGCTAAATATGCTGCAATAAATTACCAGCAATAAACTTCAAAGGCGCTGTAACTTGGAAGAAAATGTTCTAATAATCCATAGGGCTATTACTGATAACAGATCAATGTATTTATTCACCATTCAGAAAAAAAAAAATCTCCTATTGAAGAAATGAAAACTTTAAAGTACAATCTGTGGTGCACTGCCAGGAGGGCTGAAGCTGCCAACAGATATAAATACCTGCTTTATTACAGTCTAAGATTTTATTCCACATCATATATCTTATTTATGTACTTATAATTAGGGTTCCTGTATGTTTAATTGTGTCAGATTTTTCACTTTAATCTAAGCATTGACTCCTCTTCTTGGGGGGGTGAAAGGCAGGGAAGTGTTTATAGTGGCACCTTGGACAGAGTCACCATATCCATTCTTTTATTGCCCTGCAGCATAGCCATTTGCAGATGGATTTTTATAAAAGGGTGGGGAGAGGGAGGCGATCACCATGGTGAAGTAGGAAGACTCCAAGCTCACTTCCTTCCAAGGGCATACCAAAATTACAACTACTCACAAAGCAACTATCTATAATAACAACTGAAGACAAGCAGAAAAGACTGTCCACAACTGAAGATATAAAGAAGGAGCCACATGAGACAGGTAGGGGAGTAGAGACACAGTCTAGTCAAGAACCACACACTTGGGTTGGTGACCGACAAATGGGAGGGATATTGCAACTGCAGAGATCCTCCCTTATGTGGATCCTCCCCAGCTCCACATCTGGCTTCCCAGCCTGGGGATCCTGCACCAGGAAGATAAGCCCCCAGAAAGATGGGCTTTGAAAACAAATGGATCTTGTGTTCAAGAGAGCTGAAGGGCTATAGGAAACAGAGATCCATTCTTAAAGAACACACACAAAATCTCAATTCTCTGAGTCCCTGCACAGAGACAGTAGTTTGAAAGGCATTGAGGTCAGACCCACTTCCTGATCTTGAAGAGCCTCTCAGAGAGACAGGAGGCAACTGGACTCCCCCTGGGTATGGAGACACTGGCAGCAGTCATTTTTGAAATCTTGTTCTACCACACTGACACCTGCACTGGCAAGTGCCACTTTGGAATCCTTCCTCTAGCCTGTTAACACCAGGGGCCTGTCCCATCCACCAATGAGCCAGCAGCAGTCGGGCTTCACCAGGCTACACAGCCAGGTGCCTGGGGAGCCATCCTTGCTCGCCAGCGGGTCTGCAGCAACCACATGAGGCAGAGCCTCACAACCAGCCAGGCCAGGGGCCAGCCCCACATACCACCTCACCCACAATTAGCAGCACTGAAAAAAGCATGCAGTCCATGTAGGGGACACTCCTGGAGCATCTAGTACTGGTGGTCAGAGGGAGTGTGCTGCTGGTCCCCACAGGTCTACTCTCTAAGATTAGAACATGTAACAAACCTACCTTATGTATAGAAATAAACACAGGGAATTAGACAAAATGAGGAGACAGAGGAATATGTTCCAAATGAAGGAATGAAACAAAACCTCAGAGAAAGAACTAAACAAAATGAAGATAAGCAATCTATCCATAAAGAGTTCAAGGTAATGATCATAAAGATGCTCACTGATATCAGGAGAAGAATGGATGAACACAGAACTTCAACAAAAATTTAGAAAGTATAAAAAATATATATATCAGAACTGAAGAATACAATACCTGGAATGAAAAATACATTAGAAGGAATCCACAGTAGATTAGCTGATACAGAAGAACAGATCAGCAGTCTGAAGACAGAGTAGTAGAAATCACCCAAGCTGAACAGAAAAAAGAAAAAAAGTTTTTAAAATGAGGATAGCTTAAGGGACTTCTGGGACAACATTAAGCATACTAACATTTGCATTATAAGGTCCAAGAAGAGGAGAGAGAGGAAGCAGCAGTCACATATATGAAAAAATAATAGCTGAAAACTTTCCTAACCTAGGAAAGGAAACCAACATCCAGTTCCAGGAAGCACAGTCCAGAGTAAGGCATATTATAATTAAAATGGCAAGAATTAAAGATAGAGAGAGAATCTTAAAAGCAGCAAGAGAAAAGCAAGTAGTTACATACAAGGGCACTCCCATAAGACTATCAGCTGACTTTTCAGCAGAAACTTTGCAGGCCACAAAAGAGTGGCACAAATAAATATATTCAAAGTAATGAAAGGAAAAAACCTACAACCAACAATGCTCCACCCAGAAAGGTTATCAATCAGAATTGAAGGAGAGATAAAGAATGTTATAGACAAGCAAAAGCTAAGAGAGTTCGTCACCAATAAACTGGCATTACAAGAAATGTTAAAGGGACTTTTCTGAGTGGCAAAGAAAAGGCCACAGCTAGAAATATTAAAATTATGAAAGGAATAATCTCACTGGTAAAGGCAAACATATAGTAAATGTAGTAGATCAGTCACTTATAAAACTAGTAGGAAGGTTATTAAACAAAAGTAGTAAAATCATCTATATCCACAATAAGTAATTAAAGGATATGCAAAATAAAAGATGTAAAATATGACATCAAAAACAAAACAGGGCAGGGGAGATAAAAATATAAGGCTGTTAGAATGTGTTTGAGCATAAGAGATGATTAACTTAAAATAGATACCAATAGATATAGATTTTTTATATGTGAACCTCATGATAACCACAAACTAAAAACCTATAATAGATACACAAAAAAAGAAGAGGAAGGAATCCAAACATAACACTAAAGATAGTCATAAAATAACAAGTGAAGATCAAGAGCATAAAAAAGGAGTAGAGAACTATAAAACATAAAACAATTAATAAACTGGCAATAAATATACACCTATTTATAATTACTTTAAATGTAAATGGATTAATTCTCCACTCAAAGAACATAGAGTGGCTGAATGGATAAAAAAAATGAGACCCATATATATGCTGCCTAGAAGAACTCACTTCATATCTAAAGACACACACAGACTGAAAGTGAGGGGAGTGAAAAAGATATTCCATATAAATGGATATGAAAAGAAAGCTGGGGTAGCAATATTTATATCCGACAAAATAGGCTTTAAAACAAAGACTGTAACAGGAGACAAAGAAGGGTATTACATAATGATAAAGGGATCAATCCAAGAAGATATAACAATTGTAAATATATATGCATCCAACAAAGGAGCACCTAAGTACATAAAGCAAACATTAACAGATATAAAAGGAGATATTGACAGTAACATGGTAATAGTAGGGAATGTTAACACTCCACTGATCAATGGACAGATCATCCAGACAGAAAATCAGTAAGGAAACATTGGCCTTAAACAACACTTCAGATGGACTTAATAGCTATATGTAGAACGTTCCATCCCCAAACAGCAGAACATACATTCCTTTCAAGTGCACATGGAACATTCTCCAAGATAGATATCACATGCTGGGCCACAAAACAAATGTCAGTAAATTTAAGAAGATAGAAATCATATCCAGCATCTTTTCTAACCACAACGGTATGAGACTAGAAATCAACTATAAAAAAAACCCTAAAAAGACATAAACGTGTGGAATCTAAACAGTATGTTCCTAACAATATGGGTCATTGAAGAAATCAAAGAGGAAATTTAAAAATACCTGGAGACAAATGAAAATGTAAACACAGCATTCCAAAATCTATGGGACACAACAAAAGAAGTTCTGAGAGGAAAGTTTATAGCAATACAGGCCTACCTTAGGAGACAGGAAAACTCTCAAATAAACTATCTAACCTTACATCCAAAAAAAAAAAAAAAAAAAAAAAAGCTAGGGAAAGAAGTCAAACAAAACCCAAAGTTAGTAGAAGGAAAGAAATAATAAAGATGAAAGTGAAAAAAATGAAATAGGGAATTAAAAAATAGAAAAGATCAATAAAAGCAAGAACTGATTGTTTGAAAGAACTCATTGTTTGAAAAGATAAACAAAATTGATAAACCTTTAGTCACACTAATCAAGAAAAAAAGACAGTGGGACCAAATAAAATTGGAAATGAAAGAGAAGTTACCACTAGCAACACAGAAATACAAAGGATCATACGAGAATACTATGAATAATTACATGTCAGTAAACTGGACAACCTAGAAGAAATGGATAAACTCCTAGAAATGTACAATTTCCCAAGACTGAACCAGGAAAACATAGAAAATATGGACAGACCAATTATCAGTAATGAAATTGAATCAGGAATTCAAAAACTCCCAATAAACGAAAGTCCAGGGCCAGATGGATTCACAGGTGAATTCTACAAAACATTTACAGAAGAGTTAACACCTATTCTTCTCAAACTATTCCAAAAAATTGAAGAGAAAGGAATGCTTCCAAATTCATTCTCTGAGGTGAGTATCACCTTGATACCAAAACCAAAGACACCCCCTCCCACACACACATACAAACTACAGACCAATATCACTGATAAACATAGATGCAAAAATCCTCAACAAAATATTAGCAAGCCAAATTCAACAATACATTAAGAGTCACACAACATGATCAAGTGGGATTTATTCCAAAGATGCAAGTATGGTCCAGTATCTGCAAATCAATCAATGTGATATACCACATTAACAAACTGAAGAATGAAAATCATATGATCATCTCAATAGATGCAGAAAAAGCTTTTGATAAAATTCAACATTCATTTATGATAAAAACTCAATAAAATGGGTAAAGAGGAAGCATACCTCAACGTAATAAAGGTTGTGTATGACAAAACCACAGTGAACATCATACTCAACAGTGAGAAGCTGAAAGCATTTTCTCTAAGATCAGGAATAAGACAAGGATTCCCAGTGTCACCACTTTTATTTAATATAGTATTAGAAGTACTAGTTGCAGCAATCGAACAAGAAAAAGAATAAAGGGAATATAAATTGGAAAGGAAGAGGTAAAACTGTCATTGTTTGCAGATGACATGATACTATCTACAGAAAATCCAGGAGACACTACCAGAAACCTATAGAACTAAATTATGAATTCAGTAAAGTTGCAGGGTAGAAAATTAATATATGGAAATCTGTTGCATTTCTATAAACTAATAATGAGCTGTCAGTAAGAAAAATATCCCATTTACAATTGCATCAGTGAGAAAATACATAGGTATAAATCTAACCAAAGGGGAAAAAGACTTTTACTCTGAAAACTGTAGGATATTGATGAAAGAAATTGAAGATGACAGAAACAGATGGAAAAATATACCATGCTCATGAATTGGAAGAATTAATATTGTTAAAATGTCCATACTACCCAGAGCAATCTACAGATTCAGGGTAATTCCTAACCAAATTCCAGTGTCATATTTCACAGAACTAGAACAAATAATTCTAAAATTTATATGAAACTACAGAAGACCCCAAATAGCTAAAGCAATCTTGAGAAAGTAGAACAAAGCTGGAGGTATCACTGCCTTGATTTCAAACTATACTACAAAGCTACAGTAATTAAATAATATAATACTGGCATAAAAATAGACATATAGATCAATGGAACAGAGTAGAGAGCTCAGAAGTAAACTCAAGCTTATATGGTCAATTAATCTAAGACAAAGGAGGCAAGAATATACAGTGGGGAAAAGACAGCCTCTTTAATAAATGGTGTTGGGAGAACTAGACAGCTACATGCAAATGAATCAAACTGAACTACTTTCTCATACCGCATCAAAAATAAACTCAAAATGTATTAAAGGCTTAAATGTAAGACCTGAAACCATAAAACTCCTAGAAGAAAAACATAGGCATTACACTCTTTGACATGGGTCTTAGCAATATTTTTTGGGGATATATGTCCTAAGGCAAGGGAAACAAAAGCGAAAATAAACAAATGAGACTACATCAAACTAAAAAGCTTTGCACAGCAAAGGAAACTATCAACTAAACGAAAAGGCCGCCTACTGAATGGGATAAGATATTTGCAAATGATGTATTTGATAAGGATTTAATATAAAAAATATACAAAGAACTCATACAACTCAATATCAAAAAAGCATACAACCCAGTTAAAAATGGGCAAAGGACATTTTCCAAGGAGGACATACAGATAGCCAACAGACTCATGAAAATATTCTCAACATTGCTACTCATCAGGGAAAGGCAAATTAAAACCACAATGAGATATAACCCCATACTTGTCAAAATGGCTATTTTCAAAAAACAACAAATAACAAGTGTTGGTGAGGATGTGGAGAAATGGGAACCTTCATACACTGTTGGTGGGAATGTAAATTGGTGCAGCCACTATGGCAAACAGTATGGAGGTTCCTCAAAAAATTAAAAATTGAACTGCCACATGGTTCAGTAATTTCAGTTCTGGATATTTACATGAAGAAAATAAAAACATTAATTTGAAAAGATAAATGCAGATGTATGCACACCAATGTTCAATGTAGCAGTATTTACAAGTGCCCATTGACAGATGAATGGATAAAGGTGATATGGTATGTTCAGACAATAGAATATTACTCAGCCGTAAAGAGAAAGAAATCTTGCGTTTTTGACAACATGGTTGGATCCAGAGGGTATCATGCTAAATGAAATAAGTCAGACAAAGACAGATATTGTATGCTCTTACTTATATGTGGAATCTAAAAAAACAAAGAAACAAAATTAAAACAGGTTCCTAGATACAGAGAACAAAGGGTGGTTGCTAGAGGGGAGGTGGAAGAAGGGGTGAAATAGGTGAAGGAGATTAAAAGGGATAAACTTCCAGTTATAAAATAAATAAGCCACAGGGATATAATAATATACAACATAAGGAATATGGTCAATAACACAATTTTGTATGGAGACAGATGGTTACTAGATTTACTGTGGTGATGATTTTATAATGTATGCAAATATCAAATCACTAAGTGGTACACCTGGAATGAACAATGTTATATGTCAACTATATTTCAATACAAAATAAAACGGTTAGATTTAAATCAGCCATTTTGCTGTTTAAAAAAAACAGGTGTAATCAGTAGGAATGATTACTTTTGATGCTTTGATCATTTTTGTACGCTTGGTACCTAACATGGTATATTCTCAATAAATATTGTAGTAGGTGTGCTGACTGAAGTACTGATGAAAAGGCATATTTCAGTTTGCAACAGCAGAAGTAGAATAATATGAGTCTGGTTTCAGATGGCTGGGCAGAAAGCTAAGTAACGGTGAGGGGGTTTGCTTAGGTGAGTAGGAAGAAGTGCTAACTAGGGGTAGGCTCTTTCTTGCAGAGAACTATCAATTATCTGATTTTCATAGGTCATAGGAATAGGGATATAAAAAGCTATAATTGCTTTCTTCCCCATTTATCAAGCATAAACACACAATCATCTTTAATTACGATGAGCATGACTTAGAAAGTGCTAATATATTGTCCATAGCCTTAAGGTAATTTCAGCCACTAAAACGTGCACTGACTCACTTCATTTGGGAGACTAGGAGATCTGTCATAACTCCTTTTTTCATCCCATTAATTTAAAAACAAGGACACCAAGATTTTTTTTTGCATAAGTAGAGATTCTGCTGCTAATATTTCCCAACCCCCAATTCTTGTTTTGTCTTATTACCTAGGGCCAGGAGATTTATCTTCTGCTACATTTCCTACTTTTGTAAATTAAAACTTATTTGTTTATTCATTTATTTATTTACTTAGGCCCACTGTCCAACCCCAAATGGTGTTTTCAGAGCAGCTAGGTGGGTCTAGTTCTTCTATCATGTGAGAAACCTGGATTCCTGGCCCAGAATCCCTTCTTACTAGGCATGCAGTCTTGAGCAAACCACTTATCTCTGAGGCTTTCTTCACCTAGAGAAAGCAGAATGGTTAGAAGACCAAGTAAGCTAATATGTGTGAATGTACTTTGAAAACCGAAAGGAGCTGTTACAGAGAAGATTGTAGCTGTTGAGGGGTGCAAGGCATGGCCTGGTCACCTTGGAGATTCCACAGAGGATACGGAGGGGAGAGCTTGTCCACTCAAGGTTCTGCGAGGATGCAGAGTTGCCTTCCCCTTGAGGAAGGAGACAGCGTGTAATGGGGTTTGGTGCACCATTTCTTGAGTTGCTCACCTGGCAGTGAGAAGGGCAATTGTATTATTATTGCTTCTTCCCCAGTCCTGTGAGTGTGAAAACATTCCGTATTACTATGGACTAACCAGTATTGATCACCTGATTATTCCTGCCATTCATTGTGGACCGACTAACAGCCTGGGACAAAAAGAAATTAAGGGGAAGATGGATCAATGTTTCTCAAAAGAAAAGGATGGCAGCAGCCTATGAGAAGATTTGAGTTTCTAGGAGTGATAGACCATTTTTTCTATTAGAGACATTTGTGGTTTATAAATACTTCTCATTCTGAGTTCCACAGAATGACTCAGAGGAACAGTGATCACATCCCACCACATCATTGTTTCATGTCCTCTGCCTCCACTAAATTTGAGTTGTGCCTTCCCACACTGCAGTGTTTTCTGTGCACTTACATTTCAACTTAAATAATGAATGATGCATGATTTAAGAGGACAATTATTCTTCGAGTGCAAATCTTAAGAATAAGGGTGATAATTATCCAGAGGAACAGGGCACAGCAGAGCATACCAAGAGAGCAATATTCTTTCATGTCATTTGCCCTCTTGGTTAGAAGGAAATCTACTATACATCCTCATACTGCTTTTCCATAAACAGACAAATACAGGTATGCTGTTTCTAAAAGAACTTCACCCCCTCACAGACCATCTTCTTGCCCAACGTCCTCTCCCAGTTTTCATTCTCTTTCTTTCCCTGTGCTTTTCTGTTCCTTCCTTCCTCTCTCTCCCTTTTGCTGCCTGCTCCCTCTCTCCCCCCTTTAGGCACCATCATATATTTCCTTTTATCAATATGGAGTATCCTGAAAACTAAGGTGAAACCAAAATCTGGCTCAGAGCCCAGACATCACTTTCTGAAGTGACAGGCTCTGGTAATAGGGGAGGGTTTGCAATTATACAGATCATTGCTTCGACCTGGTGCAAAGTCAACCAGGCCACAATACAAGAACAGAAAAGCTTAATTTCTGCAGCTTCCAGAAGGGCTGTGAGCAGTGCCTCTGTGTTCACTGACCTGCCTACTGTGCTGGGCAACCGCCTGTGCTCTTCTTCCATTGAAGCCCTTTGATAAACAGCTCAGCTCATTTGCTGCTCCCCTTGTGAGCTTCTGCCTTATAAAGTAAAAATTAATGTCCTTATTACATATGTTCTTTTCCCTCACCATCTACTCAAAAATGATTTGCACAAATGAAAAGTATACCCTCTTAATGATGCAAGGCTCTATATTCTAAATATCTGATTAGCTGTACCTTTCACATCTCAGCATCAGCTTTGATAGCATTCGACAAGGCACTTTCTAATCTTTCTTTGAAATAAAATTTCTTCTTGCAGGCAAGCTTATTAGCATGTGGTCTGTGAAGACTATAAGGGCGGGGGAGATAGTTTCTTTCAAAATATATTAAGACCTTCTAATCACTTTCAAAGTAAAATGAGGGCAGGAGCTCAAATTACTTGAGTGTGTTTGTCACCCAGATAAGTGGAGTGCGTGGTCTGTAGTTGAACCCCTTTTTCCTATTCGCTTTGACTTTCTGAGTTCAGCTTGTCTTGAGGCATCCATTTTTTTAGGCCTTGGGGAATTAGAAATTTAAATGAGATGTGGGAGAGAGAAGGGGCGCTGTCTGCTGAGAATGCAGCACATCTCTGGACTCAGCAGTCTGCAGGTGGGGAGAGAGCGGCATCAGAGTGAGGAGGAAGGAATGAAAGCATCTCTCAAGGCAAGAAGGAGCGGACAGCCTTTGGCAGCTTGCAGAGTCTTCAGAAGTCAAAACGTGAACAGTTGAATCATTTGCAGTTTTAGCATTTTCTTATAGATTATTCATGCCCCGTTCCATTACTGTTTTTTTAAATTTCTTGTTTTTTCCAGCTTCTCAGACAAAAAAAAAATTTTAAGCATCTGAATTGATTTGGCTTCATCATTCTACCTAGTCCACCCTTTCTTTATTCCATGTCTCGAGAACATAGATACTTGTCCTTCAGCCTTGCAGTTGTGCCGTGCTGGGTGTCTCTTCTCAAGGAGTAGCATCTACCGTGGAGACGACTTACATGTTTCCCTGTCCTCCCTGCCTCGCTCCCTGGAGCCTGCGTTAGAGCACGTGTGTGTCTACCACCCACTAGGACTTCTCCTCAGCCTCAGCCTCACTTTATGCCCCTGCCCGAGGTCAACAACAATGACAGAGCAATTCGGAGGTGACCTGGGTGCACTACGGCTTTAGATGACGAGCATGTCCCCCAGTGTCTCTGTCCTTTCCACTCATGTCTTGTTGCCGTGTGCATAGAGTCACTGGGGAGCAGGTCTGGGGTGTGGAATAGGGAGGAGCCTTTACCTGTGATAACTGAGGTTTGATTTCGGAAAGGAAGAGATGGAAGAAGCCAGTTGTGTTCATTTCCTAGCGCTGTTATAATAAATTACCCAGGCTTGGTGGCTTTAAACAACATAGGTTGATTCTCAGAGTTCTGAAGGCAAGCGGTCTGAAATTGGGGTGTCCGCAGGGCCTAGCCTCTTCGGAAGGCTCTGAGGGGGACACCTGCCTTGCCTCTTTCAGTTTCTGGTGTCTCCAGGGATTTCTTGGCTTGTGGGAGCCTAACTCTAATCTCTGCTTTTGTCTTCACATGGCCTTCTTCTCTGTGTCCTTTCTTCTTATAAGGACAGCTGTCATTGTATTCAGGGCCCATCCTAAATCTAAGATGATTTAATCTTTTGATTCTTAACTAACTACATTTACAAAGACACTGTTGCCCCAAAAAGGTCACGTACTGAGGTTCCAGGTGTATATGAATTTGTGGATAACACTATGAAATTCAACCCATTACAATAGTAGAAGCATGTAAAGTAAAAGCTGGAAGGGAGAAAACTAAAGGTCATCAAGTCTAACCCCTCTAGTATGCCGTTGAGGTAACAAAAGATGCGTTACCAAAGCTTTATGCAGATGAATTAACAAAAGATACATTACCCAAAACTTACAGAGATTGTAAGAGAAATGTTTATTAGCCTTTATTAGTGGTAGATACACTAGGCTGCGTGGAGAGAGGAGCGTATTTAAGAGGAAAGGAGAGTGTAGCGTTTTAAAAAATTGGCTGCAAATTTTTTGACACTCCTCCCATCGAGAGCTGAGGTCTGTCGCGTCCCCTGAGCGTGGACGGCCTGCTTTGACTATTGAGTGCAGTGGTGATGCTGCTGTGTGACTGCTGAGCTGGACTCATAAGAGGTGAGGCAGCTCTGCCTTGTTCACTGTAACAAGCGTGTTCACTGTAACGCTCTCTTTTGGAGCCCTGGACCACCGACTGAGGAGTCTGACTACCCTGAGGCCACCATGCTCTGAGGGAGTCAAGTCACATGGACAGACCACATGTCAGTACAGTCCAGGCACCAGATATGTGAGTGAAGGAGCCTCCAGATGATTCCAGCCCCAGCCGTCAAGTCATCCCCGGTCTTTAAGTCTTCTCAGATAAGGTGCCAGACTTCACGGAGGAGAGACAAGCCACCCCTTCTGTGCTGGCTGCCACTGTACTTGTTAATCCATGCATATCACAAAATGGTTGTGGTTTGAAGCCATACATTTTGGGATAGTTACACAGCAATAAATAGTAACTGTGTGGTAATAGGGGAATAAATATATATGCCTCTTTATTCTACAAGGCAAAGAAATAACCGCCAAGATTCAGACCAGTTTAATTCCAACAAGGATAGAATCTCCAGCGGTGCACGCTGATGAAAGCTGACCCCATTGAGAAAATGAGCCCAGCACACTGACTCTGGGAGAGGCAGGGTGGTTTGTTCATTGTCATTTGTAAATTTAGCTGGGGGTGTTTCGAGGTCCTAGGAATGGCCACATAATTGTTGTTGCTGTGATCACTCAGCTGGAGAGAGCACAGATTGAAAGGACAGAGTTCACAGTTCAAGAGCATTTGAACCCGAAAACTTATAAACTCTTCTCTCTGGGTTTTCAGTGCTGAAAATAAATGAAATCTGGAGTCTGGTGTGACATGACCATCCTGAATTCTTAGGCAGAGATGAAAGTAAGCCAGAGGTCACTGGCTTTTACAGAGAGACCAAAAAAAGTTATAATTTCTAATTTGTCTCAAGCAAAGGATAGACCTGTCTTCATTCATCTTTTCAGGCAAGATACCATTAATTCGCTAAATGTGAAGAGTACCCCTGGTCCAGGTACTCTTCTAGGTCCTAAGGATACAAGTACCCATATATAAGAGTAATGTGGATGTGTGACAAAGACATTCCTTTATTATGTAACCTACATTCTGGAAGAAAGAGAGACAGTGACTATCTGAATAAATACTATTTGGGTAATGTGAAGTACTTTGAAGGCAATTAAATAGGGGAATGTGAAAGACAACGTGTGTGTACATAGGGGTTATTTAAAAGGAGTGCTCAGGGACGTCCCTGGAAGTCCAGTGACTGGGGCTTCACCTTCCAATGTGGGGAGTGCAGGTTCTATCCCTGGTTGGGGAGCTGGGATCCCACATGCCTCCCGGCCAAAAGGCCAAGACATGGAACAGAGGCAGTATTGTAACAAATTCAGTAAAGACTCTGAAAAAGAAAAAGGTCCACATCCAAAGAAAGAATCTTCAAAAGGAGCGCTCAGGAAGGCCTCTCTTACAAGGTGAGTTGAGCGAATCCTTAGTGATCTGAGCAAAGAGCATGACCCACAGCATCAGCTAGCATGACTCAGCATCTTCAGGTGGCTGACCTATTTGAAGGTCACGTGGATGGCAGATTTTCCAATTCAGTGATTACCTGTTGAGCACAAGTTGTGAAACTGTCCTGGTTAGGAATTGCTGCTGACCCTAATACTTCTTAGTGTTAAGTACTCCAGTAGACTAGAATTTCCCAATTCTATTATAGGCAGTTAAATTCTGAGTAGGTTAAATGCCAGTGCTGGGATTGTACCTTGGTGTTAAATTGCCTCCAGGATCTATTTTAAACAAAGTATAAAATTAAGCCCTAAATATCATGCTCTATAAAAGGGACGGCATTTACAATGCATGTAGGAAAAAAAACAAAAGGAACTACCACCAATCACCTTCTGTAAAGAAAGAAGAAAGAAGACAGGAGGTAAAAAAATAGATGAGTGAACAAACAAAATGTTCAGAAGTATGACTGGATAGAGACTCCCAGATGGACTTAGGCAAATGTGATAAAATCATATTTTAAACTCTGTGTCTCATAATTTGGGTATCTACGTTCTTGGTAGGTCAGATTCTCTAATTAGTTATTTCTGTTATCACCCACACTATCTTATTCCTTGAATGTTAGTGACTGCCTTTTTAAAAAAAATTGTGAACTTTTATTCCTTAGAACATTATCTGTGGAATTCCTTTAGGTTTGTGTATAAAGTTTGCTTACCAGAGAGCATTAGTGTTTGCTCTTGCCAACCTGAGATCACTTTAAACCAGCGGTCGGCAAACTTTTGCTGTAAAGGGCCAGAGAGTAAATATTTTAGGCTTTGGGCTATACAGGCTTTGTCACAATGACTCAACTCTGCCATTGTAGAGTGAAAGGACCTATAGACAGTGTGTAAACAAATGAGCATGACTGTGCACCAGTGAAACTTAGTTGGAGACTGAAATTCCAATTTCATGTAACATTCCTGTGTCATGATAATATTTTCTGATTTTGATTTTCTTTCAATCATATAAACCTGTAAAAACTGTTTTAGCTCGTGGACTGTACAAAAGCAGATGGCAGGCTGGATTTGGCCATGGACCATACCAATGCCTGATTTAAACTAAATTTTTAGCATGTGGTTTTTTTGAGTCTTACAATCGATGTGAATTTTAGCCCTAAATTTGTGTGAGGGCAGAGATGTGGTTAGGATTTCAGAGGAATCATTTTCTTTTTTCCCCTTTTCCCAGAGCCAAGGCCCAAACAGATAAATATCCTACCAGCTCTCAGTGTGAGGCAGTTCTTTCCTTAGTTGACCCACGGAAACTTCCTGTGGCCCTTGTTTGATACAAACATCCCTGATCTGCACTCCCATGATGCCTGTACCTCAGTGGTCTCCCCATCGTCTGCCAAAGCCAAGTTAGAGTCCATCAGGACTGGCAGAGGACACAGGCTAATGTTTCATTTCTGGATGACAAATTCTGATAGTTCATGTCTGGATTTGAAACTTCGTTTTTATTCTGACCTCTAAGGGCATTTCTTACTTTCCAGCCAGGTTAGCCATGCATTTATTTTTTTTTTAAAGGCTTTTACATATTGCCCAGAAATTTTAGGTGTTCTGTGTACCTAACAATATTGCTGAAAACACAAGTGTCTTTGGGATCTCTCTCTTGTAGTTTTTTCCAGGATTGCACTCTGGTTTATGTTTCATGCTACTCCAGAAGGTTGGTTGTGGTTAGGAACAAAGCTATGGGAGAAAGGAAACTTTTGCAGAACACGTGCCTTCTAGAGAGGAAGCAGAGGTAGAGCCGCCAAGAGATGGAGTGGTAAAGAAATGAAAAACCTTCGGAGAAGAAAAAATTCCTGAAAAGTAGCTGAAAGTAAAGATGAAGTGGTGAATATTGAAGTGGCTGAAGTTACTTTCCCACTGAAGGAGGCTCCAGAAGTGAAGTGTAATATTCAGATTAAAGAAGAGGAACGATAATATTGCATCAGAAAACAGAGCAACAAATAGCCTGGAGGTAAGAAGGCAGGAGGCAAATTCAAGACACGGTGAAATGAATGTGCAGTGGGAATGGAGCTGTGTGTATTCAGAGGTGGAGGGATATGAATACCTGCATGAAATAAGAACGATTGTGTGTTTGCAAATGGATAAGATGTGATGAAAACTATGACTTATGAAAGATTAATCCTCTAGCACAACACAAGCTAGTTTGGGTCATAAAGAAATTGGTTGCAAAGAAGGCCAACAAAGAGACTGTTGAAATATTTGAGATGTGAATGTTGAAGAATTTTACCTGTGATGGAAGTGAAAGGAACAGGCAGATCTGAGAAAAGTGGAAGAAGGGCAGCAGAACGCAATGACCAACTAGAAAAGGGAGCAGATGTGAGAGAAGTCTAAAGTGGGAGAGAGCGCGTGGATTCCAGTGTGGCTTCTAAAGTTCCCTTTGTTTTGAATCAACCTCCAAAAGTATAACATTCAAGCTCATTCCTGGGGAATCAGGTAGATTCCAAGAAACAAGGGTCTCACAGGTTCAGTTTGAGTTTCATGTTATTGTTTTTCCTTCCAAATTGACCAAGTTGGGAGTACGGTTTTCTCAGATCACTTTTATTTTTATATCTGAGCATTGACAGTGGTATGAGCCAGCTCCCTCAGTGTTTTCCATAGTAACACAGTGGATGAGCTTCCCTGAAAGCCTCCGTGGCAGCTGAGCCAACTGTTGTCCGTGCACTGCCTTGCCCCAGCACACTGATCAGTGAGTCAGAGGCGGCAGTTACTCACAGCGATGCAGGTCAGAGGAGGAAAACTCATTCTGTACGAACCAAAGTCGAAAATTGAAAACGTTCCACCTTAACTGCTTTTCATGCTTGACGCACTTCAGAAGCTATTCTTTCTGACAGCATAATGAAGGTTAGTGGTAGGTTTAGTGTTTTGTTTTGCCTTCTTTATCATGAAGATGTTGGTGCAGTTTCTAAATGAATGGTCCCGAGAATCACCCTTTGGAATGGCGATGTCATTTTTAGGAAGCGGGCAGAGTGGTCTTCCCGCTTCCTGCTGGGGCAGCTCTCTACACCCTAGGTGTCTATTGCCTTCTCAGAGAGCGTAATTCATTTATGAAATAGATGCTCTTGGAGACAGAGGTACAAACTGTGGCCAACTGTGTGGTTAGAAAGAAAATAGGCAAGAAGTTAGATGGGGAAGTAACACCAACGTGGCATTACTGAAGTGCAGCTGGAAATAACATGAGTGGTTTTATTCTCCTCTGGGGTAATGACCCCACCCTTCATTTTGCTTCTGCTGAGACATTTTGGAAGAGCCACCTTGAAGGAACAATCATTTCTTAACTCACTTCTTCATGGGACTGAAGGAAATACAATACAGATGAAAGGAAATATATTTCTTTCTAGAGCAAGAAGGCCTAGAACTTTGATGGTAGAGCTCTGACAACTGAAAAAATTGTCCAGTGTGATAAAAAGGGATGAACCTTGGACTGGAAGTCAGGATTTTTGATTCTAGTCTGGCTTCTGTCAATAGTTGTAATGATCTTCATTTATCAAGTGGTCACTGTGTCAGACATTGGGCTAAGAGCTTTTCATGCATTATCTCATTTGATCCTTTTCACATTTCCAGGAGTACTATTCCTATTTCTGTTTCAGATGTGAAAGTTGAAACTCAGGAAGGTTAACTAACTTGCCCAAGGTCCCACAACCAATAGATGTTGGTGCTGGAATCTAAACGAGTGTGTAGGACTCCAGAGCTGGAGCTCTCCGTCATTGCTTCCACAAAGAGTACGGGGCCTTGGAAGAGTCAGCCAACCACTTTGAGCATCGGCGGTATTATAAAATAAGGAAATTGGGCTTGATGACGCATGAGGTTGCTTCCAGTTTCAAGATCCTGTCCAACTCTGTCTTCTGATGGACAGAGTATTAAAGAGGTAACATGACATAAAAGATTAAAAATATGAGCTCCGTGGCCTTGAGAAAAGCCAGTGAGAGGCCAGGCAAATTCTTTTGGGGGAAAAAAAGCCACCACCACAAACTGAGTAGTGAAGTCCTAGAAGAATCCTGGAAAGATTTCTAGAATAGTGGATATGTGTTGGAAACAGAAGGGTGAATCCTAATTTTGGAGAAATGACTCATAAGGGATTGAAACATATTATGTAGTTTCTTTTTCCCCCTTAATTGGATACTCAGAAGACAGGGCCTGAAGCTATGCAAAAATACAAAGTGATTCCATTTTGAGGGATGCCCAGGTAATCTGCCTTCTTCTGGGATCTTCTGCTTTCTGAAATCCATTTATCTCATTTAGGGGTGGATTATTAAACATTATTAAACATATTGAACCTGAATTGAAAACTAGTCAAAAACCTATTAAGGCCTGTAGGCAAGAAAACTCAGAATTAAATGAAAATCCAGCTGTACCTCCTTAAACATGGGCAGAGGCCTCAACATGTGCTCACTTAATCTACATAGTGTTGAAAGTCATTTTAGTCCTGATGAAGTGTTGTGGACAGGTATGCCATTTAAGTTTCCTTTCTCTTTCCTTCCCTCAGTCTCCCCTACATTTCTTTTCATTATAAGCAAGGTTATTACCCTTTAAGCACAAAAATAGATAAGGTAATATTAACAGCCAATCTGATTACAGGTATCCTCCATTTCTCTTTCATCTTCTGATAGTAATATAAAGCTGGCTTCTGCACTCCAAATCATTTCCATTCAAATTTTATTATTTGCATGATTTTTAAAAAACATTCCAGGCAATAAAGTTATTCTGGTAATCCTATGGTTAATTGTGTACAGGCTAACTACAATTTAACCAATATGAAATTTTTTTTGGAAGGAGATGACCTCTGAGCTCTTGTAACTGCAGTGTAGGACCCAACCAGCTGCTGTGATGCATGAAAACCATCTTAGTTCATTAAGATTAAAGGAGCTCTTCTTGTTCGCAGGGCTGATTCCTGCAGCTGAAAAAGTATTTACACCAATTAACAACTTTTTAAACCCCTCTGTTCGAATTGTTAACCTTCAAGTAAACTCTCTGTGTGGAAATGGTTGATGATACAACCACTGTCCCAAAATTCATCTGCCTGATCTTTATTGAACTTGATGTGCAAACATTTAAAGGGTAATTGAAACACTAATTAAATACTGTGTCTGGGCACTAGAGTCAGGAATTCAGAGAGAAAGGCTGACTTATTGTTGACAATATCAGGAGACAAAAGCCCAAGGTGCTGCCAGTTTTTAGCAGGAGCAGGCTAGACCCTGTCTGGGTTGCCCTGATGTCTATTGACGCGTGAAAGGCACTTCTAGTTGTGCCATCAGTGTGACACAGGGAATACATACAGTTTGTAATCCCAACCAATCAGCAAAAGGATTCTCCATCTGTTCTAGAGATGTGATATCAATGACTTAATCTAGTCATGAGTGATGATTCAGACTGGGGTACAGAGACCTAGGTGAAATTGTATTTTTGGATCAGGCCATTGTTTAGATTTTTTTTTTTTTTTTTTGGTTTTGTTTCTTTGTGTTCAGGGTGTATGTTTTTCAGTTTGAATTTGGGAGTACTGGGTGTTTACTCTTTTCATTCAATGGCTTAAAGTAATGGTTCTAAAATCTGACTATATATGAACATCAACTGGAAGATACTGATGCTAGGGCTGCATTTGATGCCAATTGTATCAGAATCTCTGGACGTGAGGCCCAGGCACTGGCAAGTTAAAGTAGCTCTGCGGGTGATAATGATCTGCAGTCATGATTAAGAACCACTACACTAGCTGTAAGCTCCGTTAGGTCAGGGACTATGTTGATTTCATTCACCCTTGCGTTTGTAGAATGTAGCACAGGGCCTGACACATAATGGTTATTTAATACATATTTTTGAAGACATGTGCTGTGTAAGAATCCTGGGTAACAGCCAGACTGACTAGGGCTTCTATGAGGGTTACAGATGTACCAGGTAAATGAGAGAGGCAGGCAGTGTATTACCACTTTGGTTCTCCTGTTGCTCCCCAACACCAGAAAAACAATGACGCTGGAGCAAGCCCTGGGCACTTGAATGTTTTCCAAGCTGCACGCTTTCTCTCAGTCCCACCAGTTGTGCTCCCTTCCCATGATTCCCGTGACTGGCTCCATCTCGATTTTCGTATTGCACTCCAATTTCTTGCTGGCACTGGCACCTCGTCCTGAATCTAACCTAGCACAGGACATGTTCCCCAGCTGCTGGACTGCTACTGACAGACACTCCTTAGCTATCAACCACCTATCAATAAGAGAATCACCTCCAAGTTCATGCCCCCATTTGAGGGCAGCCCATACATAATCAAAGAGGTGAGGGTGTAAAGACTCACACTCAGGGCAACTCTGATGGTCCATCTCAGCTCCAGAGATCCTGTGGGATAAGCTGAAGCTTTGTTTGGGACTGTATCATAGCTAGACTTCTTCCTCTGCCAGCCCTTCTTGCTTCCCTTCCTCCACAGGTATTGTTAATAAGAACACTTCCCAAAGAACTCCTTCACTCTAATCTCCACACCAGAGTCTACTCACTGAGCACACAGTGACAATGGCATGAATTACTTGACCTCATCTCTCCACGCCTCTCAGACTGGGCTCCTCACACCCATCTCTGCCATGTGCCAGACACCATGGCAGTACTGATCAAGACAGACAAAATTCCTTCCCTCATTGAACTTATATTCTGGTGGGAGAGATAAGCAAGAAACAAATATCTAACTGTGGGTGATGATGAAAGCCATTTAGAAAAATAAAGCAGGGAACAGGGTAAGAGAACAGAGTTATAGGGGTGAAGTGGGGTGGTGGTATGCTGGAGCTGCCGCATGCTGGCTCATATGAACCCACTGTTAAATTCACAGGAATCTTGAAAGGCACTGTTAAAACAGAGCCATTATAATTTTTTCCTTTTTTATTGAAGTATGGTTGATTTAAATATTATATTAGTTTCAGGTGTACAACATAGTAATTCAAAATTTTTATGGATTATATTCCACTTATAGTTATTATAAAATATTGGCTATATTCCCCATGTTGTACAAAATATCGTTGTAGCTTATTTATTTTATACATAGTAGTATAAACCACTAGTGTGTTCTCTATATCTGAGTCTGTTTTTGTTGTTATATTCACTAGTTTGTTTTATTTTTTAGATTCTACATATAAGTGATTATATAGTATTTATCTTTCTCTGACATATTTCACTAAGCATAATATCCTCAAGGTCCATCCATATTGTTGCAAATGGCAAAATTTCAGTCATTTTATGGCTCAGTAGTATTCGGCTGTGTGTGTGTGTGTGTGTGTGTGTGTGTTTGTGTGTGTGTACCATGTCTTCTTTTTGTGTTTATCTGTTGATGGACACTTAAGTTGCTTCCTTACCTTGGCAATTGTAAATAATGCTGCTATGAACATTGTGATGCATGTATCTTTTCGAATTCGTGTTTTCATTTTCTTCAGATATATACCCAGGAGTGGAATTGCTGGGTCATATGGTAGCTCTGTTTTTAATTTTTTGAGGAACCTCCATACTGTTTTCCACAGTAGATGCACCGATTTACACTCCCACCAACAGTGTACAAGGGTTTTCTTTTCTCCACATCCTTGCCAACATTTGTTATTTGTGTTCTTTTTGATGATAGCCATTTTGACAAGTGTGAGGTGATATGCCATTGTGGTTTTGACTTGAATTTCTCTGGTGACTACCGATGTTGAGCATCTTTTTACCTGCCTGTTGGGCATCTGTATTTCCTCTTTGAAAAAATGTTCAGTTCTCCTGCTAGTTTTTTAATTGGGTTGTTTGGTTTTTTGATGTTGAGTTGTATGAGCTGTTTATATATGTTGGATATTAACCCCTTAGCAGTCTTTTTAAAAAATTTTATTGAAGTATAGTTGATTTACACTCTGGTGTTAATTTCTGCTGTACAGCAGTGTGATTCAGTTATACATATATATATATATATATATATATATATATATATACACATT